>NC_051065.1:122967322-123254822 GCF_004664715.2 Peromyscus leucopus | reverse complement strand
TCAATATCAGATTTTTCTTTCTCCTTTTGTATTTTATTTTAGTACGTGTGTGTGCGCGCGCGCGCATACCCTGGAGCTAGAGTTATAGGCAATTGTGAACTGTCAAACATTCTAGAAGATTAACAGTTGTTCTTACTGATGAACCATCTCTCCAGCTCCCTTCATGTAGCTTTGTGTCTGGCCCTCATGTGGCCTACTCCAAGCATGGCTACTGGCTCTGCTTCCCTCCTAGTTTATCACCTTCAAATCAGACTCTGGAGATACCATCTTCCTTCTGGGGTTCAGGGTTCCTTTTTTTGTAGTGCCAGTGGGTCAGGTAGCCCACCAAGCACAGAATTCAGCATGGCTTTCTTCCCACAGATGAAATCAGGTTACTGTGGCCTCTCCTTAAAAATTATTATTGATTCTTTGATAATTTCACAAAATGTATTTTGATCGTATTGAACCATATCTCCTCCCCATCCAGCTCCATCTTCATATCGCTCCAACTTTGTGTCCTTTAAAAAAATAATAACTCATCATTTTCAATTTGCCCTGTCCATATACTTCTGGGTGTAGGGTCACCCACCGGAGCCTGGTTACCTACTTGGAACCACACCCTTAAAGTAAACTCACTATCCCTCCTTCAGGAACCACCAGCTCTCCATAGCTCCTTATTTAGGGGTTGAGAGGAGCTTTATGAACTCTTTCCCACTTCATACTAAAATTTGACTGGCTTGATATTCTGCAGACCTGTGCAGGCAGCCATGACTGTGAGTTCAAGAATGCATGGTCTTGTTATGTTCAGAAGACACTGTTTGTGCTCTGTTCCTCCTGACCTCAGACTCTTACAATATTTTTACCCCTTCTTTTAGGATGGTCCATAAGCCTTTGGGAGAGGTGATGTGATATAGATGACCCAGTTGTGGCTGAGCCCTCACCACTCTATTATACAGGTTCTAAGATTCTTCCTTGACATATGATGATGCAGATCCTCCCCCTGGCAACTACATGCTTTTAGGAAAGCTTTTTAAAGTGAGTATCTAGAAAACATTTTCAGAACCCCATCACACATCACTTTTCTCTGCCATCCTAAAATTCTATCTCAGTGCTCCAAGCCTTGGATAATAGCTTGGAAACTCATGATCTAAAAAAACTATACTTTGAGATTTATTTTCTCTGGTCATGTGTGATGCTGAAAACTAGTCCCACCCACAGAATGTATCCATATCAAGTTACTAGAACCTGTGTATGCACCCTGCTGCAAAAGGATCTTTGCAATGACCCTGGCATACTCTGGTTGACACTAGTTCCATAAAATGTCCTTATATGGGGGGAGAGGTCAAAGGGCAATTCAGACAAAGAGACCAAGTTGTGTAGAGGAGAAGACCGAGACTCTAGTGACAGTGCCATGCACCCAGGAGTGCTGGGTCAGCCACAGCAGATGGAAGAGGCAAGAAATGGATTCATATGGAGGCTCTGGAGAGAGGCTAGTCCTGCCAGAATTGGTACTTAAAGTCTCCAGTAGTGTGGGAAAAGAACTTTCTGTTGTTTTAAACCACCAGGCTAATGGTAATTTGTTATAGCAATCACAGGAAGCAAATATACCATGTAATTAAAAAATAATTTTCCAAGGTATTAAAATAGTTCTGTTGCTGTTCTCTGTGAAAACAATTGTTGATTATTGTCATCGACTTCCTCTGGGAAGAAAACAGGCTCAATGCTAACATCAGGGTAATCATCCAAATGAAACTGAAACCTTCCTCCTTCTTTTCTCTGTAGGGAAAATAATGACTATTATTTCAGCTAGTTTGACTTTTTTAGTTGCTCCTCTATCAACTTGAGCATTGGAAAGAAAGACTTTTGTAATTGAAAAGCTTTAGGTAGTTTCCAAGCACACACCACTTTTCCAGTCACATTTTCCCCTTCAAGCACGATGTGTTGTCTCTGAGCTCTTAATCCGTTTACCTAAGTTTGGTCTTGGAGAGATGGAAATTCAAATGGCTTGGAAAAAGAGAACCTGGCCTGCAGTAGGAGATAATGTCCCTTTTGATTTTGTGGAAATTAAGCTATTATAGAATCCACATATCACAAATATTTAAGCATTAAGTGGCATTTTACATAAACTGATAAATGACAAGGAAAAACCATTTACAGGAAAATAAATGCAATTTTACGGAAGTAGGAAGACTATTCCTAGTCAGTACTATTGTAGGATAATCAGCAGAATGGCTATGAGCCATAAGGTTGAATAAACAGTCTCTGGCAAATACATATGCTTGAAGCCTAATATCCCTTAGTGTTGATATAGTATTTTAGAGTTTACAAGTTGCTTTTGTATCATTCTGTCTTACTTCAGCTTGGCAAGTAGATACAATAAGAACTATCAGTCGTGAGTTGAACTGTGGCCTCTCGAAAATGCATATGCTGAGTTTCAAACCAGTATTTCTAGTATTGGAAATGTTATTTTTATTTATAAAAAGGGTCCTTGTAGATGTAATTAATTAAAATGCCGTTGGCTTCTACTCTAGCATTACAGTAGAAGCCAATGACATTTCTTATAAAACTGGAAAGTTTATGTACAGATGTGGAAAGAAGGAAGGTAAGTTACAGACATATGAAGATGTTGGCCAACCCTAAGCCAAGAATAGCCTTAGAATACTAGTTAGGAGAGACTCCTGGGACAGATCCTTTCCCATAACCCTCTGAAGGCATCTATTCCACTTGCCTGACCTTGGATTCTGACCTCTGGTACCATGAGACAATCAGTTTGTGTGTGTGATTTTAAGTCACCCAGGTTATAACACTTGATCATAGGAGCCCTAGAAAGGAATATATCCATGAGCTTTAGGAATTGATTTCATATTAAGAGACTGTAGGCAAGATCATGTAAGAATAGATTGAAGGTTAATGTCTTAATCTTCTGATTTCCAGCACAGAGACTTGAAAATTCCACTTTTCCAGGGTAGGTGTTAGTGCTGGCCTGTAAGAAATAAGCCAGTCCTTTGTGGCCATTAGGTCTCATGAACACAAATGTGTGCTTGTGTGTGTGTGTGTGTGTGTGTGTGTGTGTGTGTGTGTGTGTGTTGGGGGGCACTTAAAAATCAACAAATAAGCATCCAAATGTAATCAGAAATGCACTAGATGAAATGTGGGGTAGGAAGACCTTAGGTAGTTTTAACAGACAGCCATGAGTTCTGTTGAACAGTAAAAATGGGGTGGATTGATGGGATGTGCAAAGACTAATGAATAGCTATTGGGTTAAAGGTCAAAAAACCATATTAACAACTATGGAAGGTGACCACATTTAAGCCTAAGCACATCTCTCCAGTGAATCAAGACGCAAGTTCCTCTCTATTGTCCTCTGATTTATTCTTTGAGACCAGGTCTTTCACTTACTCAGTGTTTTCCAGTTAGCAAACCCTGACAATCCCCCTGACTTCACAGCCTTCCAGTAGTGAAGTTCATGCAGCCATGTTCAGCTTTTTAGAAGATGCTGGGGATCTGAACTCAGGTACTCATGCTTAAGCAGAAAGTACCCACTGAGTCAAGTCTACAGCCCCAAGTTTGGACTCTTAATTATTAGGCTACATCACTTAGAAATATTTATCTGTCTGTAACTAATGCAGCAGAAAGTAAATGTTGACTATCTCCAAGTGCATTTCCACTTGGCTTGGAGACTCCACCTCTCCCTTCGTATTTATTAGTGGTTAGTCTAGTTTGTAGAAATGTGTTCTTCATGATTGTTTTGCATATGGTCATTATGATACACACATACATCATATTCTCCCTCAGACTAGGTATGGACAGCCAGAGAATAATAGACATGGTGGCTCACAGCCTTAGCTTTTTGGCTTAGGGTTGCTTTTGTCATATTTTATGACAGAGAGAGCAAGAGTTTAGAGGTATGCTGTATTTTGAGATAATATTATTGACCAACACAAATTAGGAAACAGATTCTATCTAGGAAATATAAGCAAATGTTTCTTAAATGTGGACTTGGACAAGTCCATTGCTGGAGTGAACTTCTTAGCTCACTGGAAACTCTTTGCAAGCTTGAATTCCTCTGGTCACTGGTAGGAAGGGATTGAGTATCAAATTCCATTTGTGTTGCAGACCATGTATGAGGCTCAAAAATGTACAAAAATAGCTTTTAATTTGCTTCCCCTGTAAGCGGATTATATAGAATTTGATTTTCATGTTATGAGGATCATGCTTCTAACCCAGGTACTATTACAAGATCTGTCACAGGGAAGTGGGGGTGCTAGGTTCTGAAAAGCCAAGTGATGATGTTTCCTTTGAGTTTAAGGGAAGCAGAGTGCAGGAGCACTTCCTTTGGATACTTGGCTGTAAGTCTGGAAGTGGGGTAGAGATATTACACAACTCCCTGGTGTTGAAAACAGAAGATTCCTGTGGGGGGTTTATTTCTTTTATAACCATGAGCTGAGTTGCCAGAATGTGTTCTGGGATCAGGGAAACAAATGGACCATTTCCAAATGTTTTTGCAAAGAGTATAACCAAACTGTCTCAAAAAGCCAGAGTAGTCCAAATAAGTGCAGCTATTCTTTTAAAAATGTTTTTCTATTATTTTGAGAATATAATTTAATTATATCATTTCTCCTTTCCCTTTGTACGCTTCAAAGCCTTCCACATAATCCTCTTTACTTTCTTTCAAGTTCATGTTTTTTTTCATTGTTTTTGCATGCAAATATGTTTATGTGTACACATTTTGTTGATGTCATTGTTCAGGTCATGTTTAGGCAATCACGTTGATCAGACATTGTGGGTATGTAGCTTTTGGCATTGCTGGGAGACACTGTCTCATAGAAAAATTCCTGATCCTTTGGCTCTTATGACCTTTCTGTCTTAATTAGGGTTTCTATTGCTACAATGAAACACCATGACCCAAAAGTAAGTTGGGGAGTGAAGGGTTTGTTTTGCTTACACTTCCATATGACTGTTTATTATTAAAGGAAATTAGCACAGGAACTCAAAAGGGGTGGGAACTTGGAGGCAGAAGCTGATGCAGAGGCTAGGGAAGAGTACTGCTTACTGACTTACTCTCCATGGCTTGCTCCAGCTGCTTTCTTATAGAACCCAGGACCACCAGCCCAGAAGTAGAACCACCCACAATGGGCTGCTCCCCACCCCCATCAATCACTAATTAACAAAATGCTCTACAGGCCTGCCTATGGCCCAATCTTATGGAGACATTTTCTTAATTGAGGTTCCCTCCTCTTTAAGTGACTTTGGTGCATTTGTGTGTGTGTGTGTGTGTGTGTGTGTGTGTGTGTGTGTGTGTGTGTGTGTGTGAAATTATATTCCTGGTTTCTGCAGTTACCTCAGGTTATATACTCACATCTATAGATTTGGAACTAGGAGCCTCAGAAGAGAAATAACGAATGGTATTTGTCTTTCTAGGTTGGTGTTTCTAGTTCTATCCATTTTGCCTATAAAGATCATGATTTTATTTTTCTTTATAGCTCAATAGTCTCTTATAGTGTATATGCACCAGATTTTCTTTAGCCATTCATCAATTGAAGGATATTTAGGATGTTCATTTCCTAGGTATTATGACCAGAACAACAATAAACATGGTTGAGCAAGTATCTGTGGAGTAGGATGCCTAGTCCTTTGGGCATATGCCAAAGAACGGCTAGGTCTTATGGAAGATTTATTTTTAGCTTCTTGAGATTCTCCACATTGCCAACTGTTGGTGTTAATTCTTGGGCAAATGGAGTCCTACTCAGGAAGTTATTTCTTACACCTATATCATCTAGAGCACTGTCTATGTTTTCTTTTAGCAGGTTCATGCTTCTCCTTTAGGTCTTTGATCCACTTGGAGTTTTTATGCAATGTGATAATAAGGGTCTAATTTCATTTTCTTGCATGTGGATGTCCAGCTTCCCTAGTACCATTTGTTGGAGATGCTTTCTTTTCTCTAGATTATATTTTTGGCATCTTTATCAAATATTCAATAGCTAAAGTTCTGTGAACTCATAGTTAGGGCTTTAATTCCATTGCTTTCCATGTCTGTTTTTGTACCAGTGCTGTATTGTCTTTATTACTACGGCTCTGTAATATACCTTGAGATTTGGAATGGTAATCTCTTCTGGACTGTTTGTTTTGTTCAGGATGTTTTGTCTATCTGGGGTCTTTTATGGTTCTATATGAATTTTAGGATTTTTTTTTCTATTTCTATGAAGAATGAGATGGGATTCCATTCAATCTGTAAATAGCTTTTGATAAAAATGTTTATTTTCATAATATTAATCCTACCAACCGATGAGGATGGATGTCTTTCCATTTTCTAGTGTTCTTCCATCTTTCTTCAGAGGAATAAAGTTTCATTATGAAGGTCCTTCACTTCCTTGATTAGATTTATTACTAGACTTTTTTTGAGGCCATTGTGAATGGGAGTGTACCCATGACTTCATTATCTGTATATTTGTTGTTGGTGTAGAGAAAAGCCATTGATTTATTTAAGTTCATTCTGTTTTTGCCACATTCTTGGATCTGTTATCATTTCTAGAAATTTTCTAGTAGAATTTTTGGAATTTTTAATATATAGTGTCATGTTATTTGCAAATGGGTACGTTTGACTTCTTTTTCTATTTGTATCCTTTTAATTTCCTTCTCTTGCCTTATTGCTTTAGCTGATATGTCAAACACATATTGAAAAGAAAGATGGATAGTGGATATCCTTGTCTCATTCCTGACTTCACAGTAGGATTGCTTCAAGTTCTTCTCTATGTAGCATGATGTTGGCCATGAGTTTCTCATATATAGCTTTTATTATGTTGAGTTGTGTTCCTTCTATTCCCTACATTCTCTAGTGCTTTTATTTTGATGTGCTATTTTTCAGAAAAGTTTCCATGTGCTGCTGAGTAGAATGTGTATTCTTTGGTATTTGGGTGGAATATTCTTTACATATCAGAATTATCTTTTGAATTCTGTTTTGTTTTTCGAAGGCTTTTTATTACTATTTTAATCTCATTTTTTATGGCTCTGTTTCAGTTGTTGATCTCTTCTTGGTTTAATTTTGGTGGTTTGGCTGAATCTAGAAATTCATTCATTTCTTTTATATCCTCCAGCTTTACGGAGAACAAGTTTTTAAAGTATTCCCTTGTGATATTCTGAATTTGTGTGGTGTCTGTTGTAATGTTTCCCTGTTCATTTCTGATTCTGTTAATTTGAATCCTCTTTCTTTCCTTTGGTTAATAGGTCAATGATCTGTCAATCACATTTATTTTATCAAATAAACAGTTTTTCGATTAGTTGGTTCTTTGTATTGCTTTCTTGGTTTTCTATTTCTTTAACTTCTGCTCTGGTTTTTATTATTTCTTGTCATCCACTGGGTTAAGATTTGGTTCATTCTTGTCTTTCCAAATTTTTGAGTTGTATCATTGAGTTTGTTTGTTTGTTTTTTTAGTATAAACATTTAGAGCTATAAATTTCCCCTGTAGGAATGCTTCCAATATGTCTCAGAAGTTTTTGTTGTGTCATATTTTCATTTTCATTTAGTTCTGGAATTTTTTTAAATTTCTTTTTTGATTTCTTCTTTGACTCATTCATCATTCAGTAATGAGTTGTTCATCTCTGAATTTTTTTAAAAAATTAGAGACTTGTTGCTGTCTCTTCTAAGTTTTATTTCATTGTGGTCAGATGAAGATGCAAGGAATTATTTCAGTCCTTTTGAATTTGTAGAGAATTGTTTTGGTCCAAGGATGTGCTATTTTTCATAAAAGTTTCTCTGTGCTGCTGAATGTGTATTCCTTGGTATTTGGGTAGAATATTCTTTAGATGTCTGTTAAGTCTATTTGATACATTATGTCAACTCTGATGTTTCTCTGTTTATTTTTTGTCTAGATGAGTTGTCTATTGGAGAAAATGGGATTATTAAAATCACCTACTGCTAAGGAATTGATATTAATTTATGTCTTTAAATCCAGAGATAGATCTTTTTTAATAAAGCTAGGTCCTCAGAGTTTGGTGCATATATCACCAACTTGGCTTTATCCCTGAAATGCATATGAGTTTTGGGGAATGGTTGGAGTGGAATGAAGTCAGATGGACAGGAGGGGCTGGGTTGGTGCATAGAATGTATCTACTGGTCCCAGTTTGGGGGTAGATCTGGCTGGGTGGCAAGGTTGGATATGATAACAGCCTGTGGCTTGTAGGGGGTATATAGGGAGGATCCTGAGAGAAAGCTAGAGATCAGTTTCAGCACAGGCAGAGTAGGCCAGACCTGACTTGGGTGATAGCTCTGGGACTCCAGGATTGATCTGGAAGTTTGGGGAGGGTGGATGGGAAAGATCTGGGGGACTCGTTGAAATAGGCATCCGTGAGTGGTGGCAGGTAGGGTGGGTTCTGGTGGAATCCTAGAGTAGGGTGCAGTGCAAGTAGATGACCAGGATAGACAGGGTTACTGGATGAGGGTTCTGGGCCAGACCTAGTGTGTTGGGGAGAAGGTATGCATGGAGAGAGTCAGAGAGACTCCCTGGAGAAGGATGTGAGTGATTTGGCTGGGGGTAAGGTTGGCTGTGGCTCAGCAAGTACAGTTATTTTTGATAAATAAGTCATCTTTATAGAAGAAGCCTGGAAGTTAAGTCTTGGAAAATCAGAAGTGTGTGTGTGTGTGTGTGTGTGTGTGTGTGTGTGTGTGTGTGTATGTGAGTTTGGGTGTCAGCCCTCAAATGCTGCAGTTATCTGACAGTACTGGTCTAAATTCTTCAGAGAATTTTTCACTGGATTGAATCAAAGGCTAGAATCAAATCTATACCAGCACTTTGATGTCAGGATACAGTCTGCATACTGTGCCCAAGGTTCTTATGATGGAAAACATTCATTTTCTTTAGTTCTAGAAGGGGTTTGGGTCCTAGATATCTACTCTCAGCTCTGTGAAAAGGTGTTTTATTTATTTATTACATTCATAAAAAAGAAAAAGAACACTGCAACTTGGTCTCTGTTAGCCTCAGGATGCACTAATATTGTTTTTTAAAACAAACAGAATCGATCCCTAGTTAAAAAATCTCTCAAAAGCCCTCAAATTTTCTAGTGTCGTGTTTTCTTTAAATGTGTAGTTAAGAAACAGGGCAGATGGAAAGAAAAAGGGGGAAGCCCTGATGATAGGGGAAGAGAGGGGAAAATGCAGGGTAACAGAACACACGTGACTTCAGAGCAGAAAGGGGGACTATTGAAGGGATGAAGAAGATCAGAGTGGGGGTGGGGAGACTGGAGATGACGGGGGTGGGGTGGGGTGAATTAGAACAAAATACAATCACATACATGTATGAAAAAAAGCCATAATGAAATGTATGACTTTGTATGATAATGTAAAAAAATAAAAAGAAAGGAAGGAAATACTTCAAAGCTTTTGCCAACGGGAAGTCTCACTCAATACAGACCTGGGTTGAGCTCCTTTGCTTGCAACATAGTAGCTGGTCATTAAATATCTGTCTTTCTTTGAAACTGTTAAGCAACCTGAAAATTAAGTAATGAGGAATAGAACATTAACTGTTATTTATAGGTAGTCTTTGTGAGTTCACAAGACAAATACAACACCACCCCACCCTGAAGGTTTGCCACAGTAAATGTAACCAGATATGGAAGGTCATCCCACATGGGAGGGAGGAGGTTGGCACGCCATGGCTGATAACTCACTGTTATTCTTTGATTTCAGTCGTGGTCCTTTATACCACCAGTTGTTAACTTTTAAAATAAGAATTTAAAAAGAAAATGAAAGGGAAGAGCCTATTCCTTAGAAAAACAAGCAAATGTGTGGAGGAAGCTCTTGACTTCTAGCAGGTAGAAATGTCTTGTAGAGGACCTGTGGATCTGATTTTGAGACCCTGGCCTCAGTCCAAGTTTATGGAAGACAGGCAAGAGACTGCAAAAGGTGCTCAACACAAACGTGTTCAATAAACCAGTGAATTGAGACTTTCCATTTCTATAGTATAGGGTCATCTGTTTATTACTTAACAGCAGCAGTATTTTGAAGACTATCAACATGAAATGTTAAGTTTGGGTCAGAGTTTTCCTTTCTCTACCTTTTTGCTTTATTATAACCAACTGAATATTTATGGAAAGCAACTCATTTGAATACTTATGCATAGCTTTGTGACCTTGAGCAAAGGTTTGTCTTTGTTACAGTCAAGATGTTAATTTGAGTTCTAGTGTTCTAGTTTCTTTACCTGTTGCTGTGATAAAATGCCCTGACTATTGCAACTTAAGGGAGAAAGTTTGATTTGTTTTAGCTCAGTGTTCTAGGTTACAGTCCATCATGGCAGGGAAGTCGGTGTATCAGGGGTGTGAAAAAGCTGCTCACATCTATAGTCAGATGAAACAAGCAATGAATAAATGCATACTACTCAGTTATCTGTCTATAGTCATACAATCCAGGATCCCAGTCAGGAAATGGTACCATATTCAGTGGACAAATCTTCCTATGTAAATTAATATCATCACGGTAATCCCCTTCAGGCATGCCCGGAGACAAATCTTTCACATGATATGTCATGTCAACAGTTAACAGGAACCATCCCACCCACTATCAGTAAGATGTTGGAGAAAGGGAGAATTATGTGTGAATTTTCCTTCAAAAGAGACAAGTATTATCCAAAGCATTCTAACGTATTGGTGTGGTGCAAGGGATAAGAATTCATTTGTTGATCATAATGGGAGAGATAGATGACCTGCTGAATACTTTATTCTCAAAGTTTAGCCTATCATATAAGCAATGTTTCAGCATGATGGATTTTTTCTCAGGCAGGTATTGAAATATGAAACAATGGCTTGGAAGCTTCACTTGTAGAACTAACGTTGGCAGCACACCCATTCATCTGGATTCCTTCTGTTCTTAAGGTCTTCATTTCTCATTGTGATGTCATCCTACATATTCGTCCAGATAATGGCAGTGACACTTGTCTGGCCCACGACAATCCATGTTACTGAGTGGAAGCTGTTGTCTCTATGTCTTCAAGGCTGTTGCTTAAATCATTACAACTGTTAAAATCATACTGTGCTCCCATGAGGAAGAAAACTCCCTCATTCCTTTGTTCCACCTACTGTAAGCAACTTTATCCTAAGATATATTTGATTTCAGATCCAAGTTCTACTTTCCTACTGGCTCTATGCTCATGAACACACAGTGTTCTTATTTGTGAGATAGGGCTAAAAATATCTTCCTGGGGTACTGTTAAGCTTAAATGTGGCTAACTATCAGCACTTAGTACTCTGTTTGAAGGGAGAGTTTTATAGCTGTCAGTTACTGTGGGTCTTGCCCTTGATGTTGCTGACTTGTGTTGACTAAAGAAGCTGTCTGAAAGTCTAGTGTGGTTCTGAGCAGGCAATGAGCACAGCGGCCCACCATAGAGGGTTTCCTCTGGGGATGCCTGCTGAACCTTCAGTTATGGAGGGAAGAGCTCAGCTGTCTGCTGATACACATGGTCTGGTATTTTTCAGGATCTTTTGGGAGTGTATCTTTCCTCCTGGATTGAGACAGACAGAAGTTTCATCACAAGCTGAGTCTCTCAGTCTTCAAAGAGCAGATGAAACAAGCAGCTTCCTACAGTGGAACTTGGAAAGAGCTCCAGAGCTCTATTTTGCCTCTTAACTGTATGCAGTCCCTCCTGCTGCAGCTCTGCTCAACCAGGCTTCGCTTGCTCCATTCCAATTTTGCTAGGCTCTAAGTCTCATTGCAAGTAGTTGAACACATCTTTCTCAGACAAAGTGCTGCATCAGAAACTGTACTGATGTCTTGTCAGCCAGGGGATTCAGCTGTGCTTCCTATACTCCTGCAATGCACATTGCCTAATGCTCAAAGAGGGCCACCTGCTCCTAAGCAGCAGCCAGCTTTCTGTCGCATCCTGGTCCTTCTGTTCACACCAGAACAAGCAATGGTTTCACATTCAGTTACGTCACTGTCCATTCCATTTGTTATGAGATTATAGATTTTAATGAAATGTTTCCTAAAAAGACTTGATGCAAGTGCAGAGAAAGAGCTACGGATTCTGTGGATGCCTTGGAAACAGTAAGTCTGAGCTGCTAAGAAGCAGCTTCTCACTTGGCTTGGATGAGGTGACTCTGTTAGCTTTGGGATGTAGGGAACTGTGAAATGGGATAGGGTATAGATTCAGGCCATTTCATAAAGGACCTCTGCTTTAAAGGAGTTGAGCCCATGACTCAGAGCCAGTAATAATCTGAATTGTTTATGCGAGATAAATGCTGATCCTTGGACCATTATTGTCAACCACATATCAAAGCCTTGGCATGAGGACTTAGGCTATATCTCGGGGGTAGCCATATGCAATAGGTTCAGTCCCAATGTGAAGGTAGGATGGGGAAGGAGTATGAGTACAAAAAAATAATACCTTACTCCTCTGCCTTCATCAACAGCTTAGATGTGAGCTCCATTAATATATTCTAAGTTATAATAAAATTTCATTATATATGCATCATTTTAAAGTAGTTCCCAATTTGACCATTATTTTCCATTAACTGATCAATTACCAATTTCATCACACCAAATGAGTAACAACATAAGCTTCCAAATGTCCAGGTAACCCTCTCTTAAATCAGCTGGTACATACATTGTGCACAGCTCAAGCTATAGAAGGACTAGCCAGTAATGGTGGTGGGCTGAGTAAACAGGTTCACAAATTCTTAGGTTCCTTTGAGTTCTCACAGTGAATCAAGTACCTATGGCTGAGAGTGTAGTCTGTGGCAAAGGAATATATGTGATTAGCATCCCATATTTGCTAAGACTTATGGATGACTTTTCATTCACTCTACTCAATTTCTTGGCAACCTCTGTGAGGTGGAAATTTTTATTCCTGTTTTACAGATGAGGCTGCTGAGGTTCACAGAAGTTAACTTGGACCCAGTTATATACAAATGAGAAGCATGGCTCATGTTGGTCCTCTACCCAAATTCTATGATTTATCTATCCAGACTGATGTGTCTAGTGGTTTGAATGGCAGCATTGACTGACCCACTCTGTACTAATAACCAGACACTGCTTTTATGCACTATGATGATATTCTTAGCTTTTGGACTTGTGGAAGCTAGGGCATCTGTCAAGTTAATGTATCCCAGTGGGTTTCACATGAATGTCACAAGGATGTTGGGTCACACACAGGGAACAATGGCTATTCAAGGGGCTGAAATAGCCCAGGAAAATAATTTGTAATTAGACCTCAGACCTGCAACATTTCAACCTCTCCTGAATCATTGAAGTTCTAATCACCTTTTGTAGACTGGTCCAGCATGTGTGTCTTCTCTCTGAGAAACTTACTTCACAATAACAAATCGACTCTGACATGATTAATATTGACACACATATGAAGGCTCTGCCCTTGCCCTTAATAACCTTTTAGAGGTCCCATCTTCTAACACAATTACACTGGGAATTAAATTTTCCACCCAGGAACTTTAGAGGACCCCTCTACACCATTGTGTAGCCAGAGTTTTCTCAGGTCCTGCCCAGTCCTGCAGTCAAGAAGAATCTCTCCCACCCGGCACCTGCAGTCACTTGGTCCCAAGTAAATACACAGAGGCTTATATTACTTATAAACTGCATGGCCTATAGGTCAGGCTTTTTGCTACCTAGCTCTTATAACTTAACCCATTTCCATTAATCTAATGTTGCTACGTAGCTATGGTGTGTTACTGGTCTTCTGGCATCTTATTGCTCCTCGGGCAGCAGGGTAGCATCTCCTCTCATTCTCCTTTCTTTTCCTGTATCTTCAGTTCAAATGTCCCACCTAACCTTATTCTGTCTTGCTATTGGCCAAACAGCTTTATTTATCAAGCAATCAGAGCAACACATACTCACAGCATACAGAAAGACATCCTACAGTACCATTGTACCTTCCTAGTAAAGGCTTTATGAAACCATACAACTTTTGAAAATCTTCAGCGCTCCCACTTCCTACTGGCTGTGTTGCAGGTGCTCTGTGGGCCAATGGACATACTTAAACATTCAGAATGAGCTGCCAAAACTGGAGGGGAAAGCTTTTTGGCAGTGCATGTCATTTGCATTGTTGGAACACCTGCTTGTTTTGATGCAAGATAAGGGTCTTGTCAAAATTTCCATGTTCTCTCTATTCAAAGGGAAGTCATTTGGCTAACTCTAGTCCCTGTGGTCTGCAATTTGGGACACGGAATGTCAGCTCAGTTACCATGGCTTTATCATTAAAATCATTGTTGACCATTTCAAGTTAGTTTTGAACCAAATACATATGCTTGTTTTTTTGCTTCCCAGTCTATTAGGGAAAAAGAATAAGGGAGAGAAAGAGCTTGATGTTTGATTAGAATCAGGAGAAAAGAAAAGCATCCTGGCAGCTTTGGTCAGTGTAGCATAATTTTCCTGTAATAAACCAGTCTCAGATTTACCTGAGTGGTTCATTAACCACCTGCCTTACAAGACATTACCCCTTGATTCTTGAGAACTGGAACTAAGGATGACAAGTCTTACTGTCACTGATTTAAATGAAATGGAACAATATGTATATGTATACCCAAGGGCTGATGTAACCAACTACTGCGAAATTAATGTCTTCAAATAAGAATGATTTTCTTACAGTTCTACAGGTCAGGGATTTGAAGTCTATGGGCAGGACCATCCTTTTTCTAAAGACTGTAGGGCAGATCTGTTCCATGCCTTTCTCATTGCATCTGATGTTACTGACTAACCCTATATACCCTGACTTGTGGACAAACTGTTCCCATCTTTACCTATACTATTCCATTCTACTGTCTCTCTGTGATCATTTGTTCTTCTTTTATAAGGATGATAGTCCTATGTGTAAGACCTGATCTTAAAGAGCTATGACCTCATCTCAACATAATTACATCTGCAAAGGCCCTTTTTCCAAAGAAGATCATAATCACAAGTGGATAAACTGAGGGTTTTGGCACCAAATGTGCAAACTGAGGTTTTCAGCATTAGATGTATAAAACTGCCGCCATGACCACTCAGAGGTATGGTGAAGTGGAAGGTTTTTTTTTTATTGTAGATATGAGGGAGAAAATAGCCAGAGGCATCTAGAAAATTCCAGAACAAAGAGAGAAAGTAGTAAACTGAACATGGCCAGCAGACTGGACTTGAGGAGGCAGGGAATGGGGAGAGAGAATGAGAAAGGGGAGGGTGGACAAAGACAGGACCAAGAACAAGGAATAAAAGGGGACCAAAAGAATGTGTAGCTGAAATAGCAGGGTTATAGTGAAAAAGGAGAAGCCCATGAGCTGGATAAGAACAAAATGTGAGGGAAGTCCATGAATTGGAGAAGTTTAGGGGAGGGGAAGTTCAGAATGCCAGCTTTGAAATATGTAACAAGTACTTGTGATATTGAGGGGGCCTGGAGGCCAGCATGTGCTTTGGTATGCTAATAGGCTTCACTGACAACCATTTGTCCCTTCTGTCAGTGATAAGAAAAAATGGTTCTTTGGCAGAGGGGACTGGCTTCACAATTCCTAAGGCATGCTGGCTTTTGTCTAACCTCCAGAATTTAGGGGAGATGGGAGTTTCCTGTGGAACTGACAACAAGGAACTGCTAGTTAGGACTTAACCTAGACTTTTTGAAGACTCAATTTAGTGCAAAACAATGCACATGCATTTTTTTTACTGTAAATGATACATATTTTGCATCCTGATATGAAAATTTATCAGGGTTTATGAGATAGCATTTTATTTGAATTAGAGATATGGCTTTTATTTCATAGTAACCATTTGAAATTTTGAAACCTTATTTAAAGTGTGCTTTTGGGATTGAAACTTCTTTCATAATAAATAGATCGTAGCTGTCCTAATTTTTAAAGTAACTTTTCCACTAACTGGGAGATAGTGATGTTGTTTCCTATTCTGCAACATATCCTACAGGTACAGATGCTTTTACCATCAGTCTTTCCTATTTATGTATCACACCATCTCTTCTATCCTATGCACTGTTTTGGGCCCTGAAGATACACAAGTAAATGCTCCTCAAATTCTTATCTCTGACAGATTTGCATTTTAGTGGTGAATAATGCTAAGCAAGTGAGATATCGCATACAAGCTGGCAAATGTTGTGATCAAAGTTAAGAAAATTATGGGAGAATTTGACAGGAGGGAGAGATAAGATGCACATAGAAGACTTCCTGAGGGGACTAACCTTGACTAGAGGTTGGGAAGAAGCATAGGGAGACCTCTGAGAGCCAATTAATATGCAGTAAGAGGCATGGCAAATCATGATAAGAGATGGAAAGTTTCCCTCAGGCCATCACTGGCTGAATTGTGTCAAGCCAATGTTCTCCTATGGTGAAGCTGTGGGTCCTATTGTGATTATCTAGAAACAAAGGCTGTGGGAGACACCTAGAATTAAATTAGGTGGTGAGCATGGGGTCTTCATGATGAAATTAATGACCACATAAAACAACATAGATTAAAAGATATGAATTAATTTAGGTTATAAGAACTAGTTAGAAGCCTAAGCGATTGGCTGAGCTTTCATAATTAATAATAAGTCTCCATGTCATTATTGGGGAGCCAATGGTCCTGATCTAAAATATTGTTGACAGTGGAGTCTTTAAAAATGGGTTTAGTTCCCTAAATTCAAGAGACCCAAATGGGGAGCTGGTTAGTTTCTTTGTCTGCCTCCCTGGAAGAAATTCCTCACTGGAGCCAGACTATGCTTACAGCCTGATCTTGGCTTTCTGCAGTTTCAGAATGGCAAAGAATAATTTCCATTGTCTACACCATTTTGTCTTTGATATTTTTGTTTCAGTGGCTCATGCTGACTGAAACAAGAGTGGCACATTACGTATCTCTTTGTGTTTGGGTTATTTGCCTGTGTTTTACCCCTGGAATGGGGTCTGATAAAGACCGAGCTTTATATAATATAGGAAATCTTTAAAGAAGGAAGGGAAAGGAAAGAGAAAAAGAAAAAGAAAGAAAGAAAGAAAGAAAGAAATAAAGAAAGAAAGAAAGAAAGAAAGAAAGAAGAAAGGAAGGAAGGAAGGAAGGAAGAAAAAATCTTCTTGGTAAAAAATACTCTTTAAACACTGTAAATGAGTATACATTTCTCCTTGTAGATTCATAACCATCTCCTACTATTAAAGGCTCTAAAATATCTTGTTGAAAGGAAATCCATATTACTTTATTTTAGCATTCTCAAACCTCTTTGATAACAAACTGCAAATTAGAACTATGAATTTCAGGGTTTCCCAGGCCTGGATTGTTATAGCCAGAGGCTGGAGCTGTCCATAGGAAAGGTGTCTGAGAGCTAACCTGGGTACCACCTCCTTAAAGATGTCAGGAAGCTTCCCTCTCACAGTCCTGAGTGGAAATGTTTAGGAGGCTGATGCTCTAAGTTAAATGAGGCCAAAGAAGTAGGAATAATGACAAATAATTACATTGAGAGGTTTATGCATTCTTAAGCTAGGTAGGTCTTATTTAATAAATAAAGTTTTAACTTTAAACAAATAAAAGTAAAAGTATTGTTTTATTGTTAAAAATAAAGGAATGGGGTTGACAAGATGGCTCAGGGGAAAAAAGAGCTTGCTGTGCAAGCCTGGTGACCTAAGTTCCATCCCAGTATTCTTGTAAATACAGAAAGAGAACTGTACCATGAATCTTAAAAAGTTCTTATTAATAAAATCAAACCTGAGGCCAGTTATTGGGCTGAACACTGGAAAATCAAAGAGCCAGAACAAGCCACAGCTACCTCACCTCGCCGGATCCTCAGCTGGTCTTGCTTCCTCAGACTGGAGGCCTCTGAGTCCTCATCCAGAATGGGTCTCAGCTGAATTGCTGCTCAAAAGCCTGAATGCTTAACCAGTCAAATGCTTAACCAGGCCAAATGCCTTTAGTTTCTGGTCCTCACGCCTTATATACCTTTCTGCTTTCTACCACCACTCCCTGGGATTATAGGCTCGATTTCTGGGATTAAAGGCGTGATGAGTCACCGTGCCTGGCTGTATCCTTGAACACATTAATTTCTGCCTCTGGAATGCTAGGATTAAAGGCGTGTGCTACCACTGCCTATCCTTTATGTTTAATGTGGCTGTTCTGTCTCTGACCCCAGATAAGTTTATTAGCATGCACAGTATTTGGGGGAATACAATACCACAGGGAACCAACTCCACACAGTTGTTCTTTGACACCTACACCTCCAATGATAATAATGAATAAAAGTTTAAAAAAACATAAATATATAAAGCAAAATATGACCCATTTCATTCATGTATATTAATTTTAAAATTAGATTGTGATATGATTTCCTAGTTGCTTTTTTCACCTAATTATGTAGTTTAGCCATGTCAGTATTAAGAACATGGCTATATTTTATTGGCATATCATAATTAATTTTTCCAAACCAATGTATTTGGTTATATTTAGTTGTTTTAAAGAGTGATGTAGTAATTATTTCCTACATATGTCTTTGATAACAACACAATTTGCTTCTAGAGGTGGATGTGGAAATCCTGAGTTAGATGCTGTGCAGCAATGCCCAGTAGGTCCATAATATTCATCCCTTCCTTCCTTAATGGTCTCATTTTCTCCTAGAGGCACCAAGCCTAGGTACAAGGCTAAACATTTCCCAGTTTTTCTTCATAGAAAGCTATGGCCATGTGACTTACTATTAGCCAATGAAATAAGAGCTCAGTTATATATATTTTCTTAAGCAGTCTCTTTTCTAATAAAAGGAAAGTCTTTCTTTATTCCCTCTCTTTTATTCTGGCTCAACTGAAATCCTTCTTGAATGAAGAGTTGACATGTTAAGGGCACAAGGGAGCAGTAAGAGTGAAGGCATCCAGGCTCCGAACATCTCCAAGTGATCATATTCTTTGCCCTGGACTTGTTTTACAAAACCATAACCGAGTTTCTATTTTGTTCAAGCTACTACAGTTTTTTTTCCTTTTACATGCTCTTAAATGAAATTATAGCTTGTGCAAATGGAATGCATATCAAACAATTTGAAAAATTAGAACTAAATGTCCTGAAAGGGGCTGTACCAACAGACACGCTCATCAGAAGTGAATGAGATTGCCTGTAAGAAAATTGAACTCATTATAAATGATATGTCTTTATCATTTTCATTCAAGAGAATTTTTAGCATTTTCAGAACCCTTACTTGACACTCCCAAATCAATAGCACTCACTAGAAAAGAAGAAGAATTGTGCAAACTTCTTTGTGTATCTTGACTTGGCCACCGAATGCTTTTTTATTGTGGTCCTAAACAAATATCATCATAATCTAACCTTTTAGAGCCCCAGCTTCCTAATTTATATGATAAATATGTTAATCATTCTACCTCTTCATGAGGAATAAACAATGCATGTGCCGTATATATCATAAAACCCAGTATAAAACTTTCAACCAAATCAGCTACTTACATTCAATACATATATCAGTCACCTGTTTTATGGGTTATTGTATGGAATGCAGTAATGAACAAATAGTACTGAAAAGTAAATAGCTCAGTAGACATGTTGAGACAAAAGACATAGTCGCAAACACTGCAATCACCACAAAGAAGAAATTCCCCCAAAGAAAAAAAATGTATCACAGGAATTAAGGGTACTTCCCTTAAAAGAATAATATCAAGAAAGTCACTGTAAAGGATTTGAAGAATGGACAACTTTCATCTTCAGAATATCACAGGACTTTATATTAAACTGGCTACCATAACAGTGTCAAAAGTTGGATTAGGAAGATGTGGCTTGAGTGAGAAATGTCCCCACAGAACTGTAGTGGGTAGACATTCCAGCTTTGATGTGGAAGTTCCAACCCCCATTCAGGCTTCAGTAACTGTCATGCCTACAAGGTGGGGCCAAGAGAGGGCCCTGAAGACTCGAGATCCAGATATGCCACCTTCTCTTGGTTCCCGGACCCTGGACGCTGGAGGTAGACTGAGCAGAGTTCTCCAGAGAACACTGCAGGACTGGGCCACGCCTTTCCCAGACCCTGCGACCTACCTATCCCTTCATTTGTAAGTTACACCACTAAATAAACCTCCCTTTTAACTACGTGGAGTGGCCTTAATAATTTCACCAATACAGAACACTTGGCTCCAAGTTAGTGGCACATTTTTGGGAGGTTTTGGAACCTCGATGAAGCAGAGCTTGACTAGAGGAAGTATATTACTACAGATGGGCTTTGAGAGGTTATAGCCATGCCCCATTTCCAGTTTGTTCTCTCTGCTTCATGTTTGGGTTTGAAGATCTGATCTCTCAGCTTCCTGCTCTGGCTGCCTGTTGCCATGCCTCTCCTACAACTGTGAACTCTCACTCTGGAAATGTGAAGCCCAAAGAAACTCTTCACTCCATAAGTCACTTTTGGTCATGGCATTTTATCACAACAGAAAGGTAACTAGTAAAAAGAGATATGGATAAACTAGTGAGCCAGTGACTAAAATACAAGGAGCATGTTGAGAGAATATCTGTTTGGCTACAGCAGGAAGACCAGATCATATATCAAAGAGATTGCACCAAACAGTTTGCCAAGGTCGATAATACACCTGGGAATCTCTGGAGAGCCGAGGTCTGAATATCAAGGAAAAGAGATAGTCAGGTGTTCTGTGACAGTCGAACAATGTGCAGCATGGGCTGGACTACAGTAAGACAGGATGTGGGATGTAGTAAATACCACCTAGGGTTGTCTGGTCACTATAGAAATGAGAAGAAGTGTATACCCTGAATAGAATATCCATCACCCCCCCCCCAACAGTTTTTCCAGTTACCATTTGGGGAACCCAAGAGCCTGATGGCCTCCAAGATTTATAGACTAGTCAGAAAAATGAAACTATTATGAGTTGCCTTTAGACTTCTGCTTTTTATCCATGAGGCAATTGTGTTTCTTAGCAACACATTTTGAACTTGGCAGCATTTGAAACTCTCTGGGAATGAATAAAGCAAAATGGAGGGAAATGAGAGCATTTCGCTAATGTAAGGAAGTGTGCATGTTGGGTGTGTGTTTACTGGACATGTGCCAGATGTGCAAGTCATGGTGAGCCAGTGAAATTGTGTAGCAGGAGAGTTGGTGCTGTGTTCAGAAAATAGAAAGTATTCTCACTGCCTTGATTTGCAGTGTTAAATAGGATATAATCTTATTTTTATTCAGTGTGTGTGTGTGTGTGTGTGTGTGTGTGTGTGTGTGTTGGCAGGATATGTATGTGTGGGCATGTGTGTGTGAACACATATGGTCACAAATGTAGGCATATGTGGAAGACAGAGGTTGATATCACAATATTTTCTTCATTTGTTTCTCTAACTTAATTTTTGATACATTTGATATAGTCTCTTATTGCACTTGAGACTGCTTATTCAGTTGGCTGGCTGACTACTTATCCCTTGGGACAGCCCTATCTTCACCCATCAGCTCTAGGATTACAGAGAAGAATGGTTACTCTTGGCTTTTCCATGGGTCCTAGATATCCAAACTTATGTACTTATGCTTGCACAGCAAACACTTCACCAATAAGCAATATTTCAAGGAACTGGGCATCACTCCTAATGCTCCAGTCAAGGTGTGATCTAGATTACATTCTCTTCTTGAGTCTTGATTGCAGAAGTATAAGTCTACCTCCAAGTTCTCTCAGTTTATTGGGAGCATCTGTCCATGTGTCTATCATCTATCCATCCATCCATCCATCTATCATCTATCTATCTATCTATCTATCTATCTATCTGTCTGTCTGTCTTTCTACTTATCAGAAAACTATAATGATATGAGCCAAGGAAGATTTTGACTCTGGTATGAGGCCACCTTCAAGTCCCAGTGTTTGCCTCTAGACCCCTGTTTCCTGGTTCTCTCTAGAGACAGTTATAAGGTCCCATCTCATTTCATTGGAGCCAACAATGAAAACACAGATGTCACAAGTTTTCTAGGGATCTTGTATGATATAAAGTCAACTTAGAAATGATCTATTTTTTCCCACATTTTGTTGGCTAGGAACAAACCACAGGTCCTCCCCATGCACATACACACACCTTAAGGGTTACAGGAGGTTATTACACAAAAAGGTGAACTCTAGAGGATAACTGTATTTTCATTGGATACTTTTCATTGGGTTAGGATGCTCCACAGAATCAACTTAAAGGAGGAAGAGTTAATTTTCGGCTTACAGTTTTAGAGGGTCCAGTCCATCATGGTAAGGAAAACATGGCATAGTTCATGGTGATGGGTGAATGTGGCTGGGTTAGGGAAGATATCTTGATGAATCAGTAAGCAGAATCTTGGGTTAGAAGCAGAGGTATCACTTTCAAGGACCACCCGGGGCACCCCCATTTTCCAAGTTAAACCATCACTTCACAAGTCCCACAACCTTGTGAGATAGTGTTACAAGCTGGCAATGAAGTATTCAAACAAGTGAACTCCCGAGGCTACACTCTTACCTCAGTGGCCTCAATGTTGATTAAGTTATGAACATAAATAAAACTTAAATTGACCTTTCTTGTAATTGCTTAAACAACACAGAACTTATGTTGTTCTAACATCAGTTGTTCTAGCGGTCAGTCAGTCAACAAACTCTAAGTAAAGAGGCCCCATAGGACATAGCAAACAAAGCAACTGAGATCAATTAAACATTTCCTTTGTTTTACCTGTTTTTCTCCTGAAAAGCTATCCCTTTGGGCTCTCTCCTGAACCTGTTCTGGTTTGGATCTGGGGACGTCATGTGCAGTTGTTCTCTCCAATAAACTTATACAAATTTTTATTGTTCTTCATTTTACCTTTTCACAGAGTTTGTCTGCCAAGAGAAGTGTTAAAATATACTTATTCTCCAGGCAGTGGTGGCACACGCCTTTAATCCCAGCACTTGGGAAGCAGAGGCAGGTGGATTGAGGCCATCCTGGGCTACAGAGTGAGTTCAAGGAAAGGTGCCAAAGCTACACAGAGGAACCCTGTCTTGAAAAACAAAACAAAACAAAACAAACAAACAAACAAGAGAGAGACAGAGAGAGTCAGAGAGAGAAAGAAAAAAATAGTTATTCTAGGTCAACTTGTAATATATCATACTTAACTCTCAGTCCACACTGCTTGGTACACAGTAAATATAGAGAAGGTAAACTTGACAGAATTTTTGGCTGATTGGATGTGAAGAACACTGGTATTTGGACAGTGTGGTGGTTTGAAAGAAAATAGTCCCCAAAGGGAGTGGCACTATTAGGAGGTATGACTTTGTTAGGGTTGGTATGGTCTTGTTGGAGGAAGTGTGTCACTGCAGAGGTGGGCTATGAGGTCTCTTATATGCTCAAGAGACCCATCCAGTGTCTCAGATCACTTCCTGTTGCCTGCAAACCAAGATAGAGGAAAGTTGCCTACTTCTCTTGCATGGTGTCTAACTACACACTACCATGTTGCATCATGATGCTAATGGACTAAACCTCTGAAAATGTAAGCCACCCCAACTAAATATTTTTCCTTTATAAGGGTTGCCATGGTCATGGTTATCTCTTCACAGCAATAAAAACTCTAACTAACACGGACAGGAAGCTTTAACAATGTGTCCTAGGTTTCTAGCCTAGGCTAATGGAGTCTGTTCCATTAATCATGACACAAAACAAGTGGAAGAAATGTTAATATTTAAGGAGACAATGGGTTAATTCCAAAACATTATCTAGGTAAAGGAACTTTGTAACACAGTTGTCCACAACCTTAAACAGAATGAAGATATGTTAGAATCATATTAAAATTATTCTTATTTGGTGGGTCTCAGGTTAAGAGTTGGCATCTATATTTCTCATAAACTCCTGGCTAGTGTAAATAATGTCACAGGAACACACTAAAGTGTAAGTTTGGGGTCAATGCACACCAGCAGCTTCATTTCTGAACCACCTAAGGAATTTTGAAAAGTCTACTTTCCTTCACAGCTAATATTTTCATCATATTTAAGCATATACTAAGGATAGAGTTGCCAATGTTGTCATTATATACATTCTAAATGTGACTTCTTTCCTTTAAACATATCTACAGATGCATCATCTGTAGATGAGTCTCATCATCACTAATTAGCAATATACTTGAACGATTTTTCTCAAACAGCCCCAAATGTCATCATTGCTTTTCCATGTTGAACTCACATATCCATCCTATGTTTCCCATAAAATTTTATCCTAAAGGCATAGGCATTTGTACTGAGATTTTTCATTGCTGACTTTTCATAACTATTCCAAACACTCACCTATAACATCACCTTTTAGAAATTTAGAATTTATCATGTTGATAATCTCTTAGTATTAAAATTTCTTCTCAGATTATTATGAATATTAACTTTTGACAATTGGCCAAAAGAATGCATGATGCAAATATTAGAAAATACTGAATATAAGAGAATGGCATTGGAAATGTATCTTTTAGTGAGATATGTGGAACTGGATTTCTTTTTAAATTAGCCCATGCATCAAGAAGAAATGATCCATTGTTGGAGAAGAAAGCAATCCTGTCATTCCCCCCCCCCCATTTCTAGTTTGTGAAATAGTACTATTTCTTGGTTCACCTTTCCAGATGCAGACTAAAGTTACAGAATAATCACTTATGAAATAAAATCTTTAAGATACATTAGTGGATATGTTCTTTAAATTCTTTTTCACAGTATTCAAAAGCAAAGAGTTGGAGACCACCGAATGATCATGCTGTATGAAGCACCAGGAACCTGAGAGGTATGCTTTTCTTATGTTAGAAGGGAAAAAATGGGGGCAGAGGAGGAAAGAGAATTGACATAATTCTGACCCCAGGCACCATTTAAAGGGGACAATCATAAGGAAACGTACATATTGAAATAGAGGCTTTGTAAGTCTACATATGTAAGTCTGAATATGCCTACGAAACTCCTTGGAACAGCTGAACATCAGAGAGTCCAAGTATCCCATTTTGAAGACTGCCACTATGGAGAACTGAGAACATATGGTGCTCTGGGCAGAGACCAGGCTGATGGGGAAGCAGAGAGCTACATAGACGTTTGTGCTACATAGAGTCAATTAATTCAGACTTGTGGGAATAGAGCATGTATCGAAGGATATTTTGTTCTATACATGGAAAAAGAGAAAAGGGACAATTGATCAAATAAGAATGTAGGGGACTGAGAAATACAAAACTGCTTCACACCCTTGAGGACACCCATGTGTACTTAAGTAACTGATGCACAATTATGGCCCATGTTTATCTTATAGAGTTGGCTCCTGGCTCAACAGCACTTTGTCAGATCGGTTCTTATTACTCAGTATTCAGTGTGCCTGAGCTAACGAAATTCATTACTGTAATAAAGAGAGAGAGGGAGGAAGAAATCCAATTTGGCCCTTTTACTTAGTCTGGTTGACTCCAGAAGTTTTTTTCCACAATAAGGTGTATTGATTCTATGACTCAGTCACATTTTAAAGGTATGTAAAATAAAGTGATACCACTCTGTGTCTCTGTGTTTCTCTCTCTCTCTCTCTCTCTCTCTCTCTCTCTCTCTCTCTCTCTCTCTCTCTCTCTCTCTCTCTCATTCTTTGTCTTGAAAAGTCCTGTTCATTGCACATGGCTTGGAAAGGTTTCATGTGTGCTTCATTTATTTTCACTGGTAGGTCACATGGGAGAAGACTTTTTACTATTAAATTGGTTGTGGGATTCTCTTTGTAACTTTATCAAATATTCAACAAGTAAGTGCCTGTAGCCCTGTGCTAGGGAATGCCTGTCTGAGCTGAACAGACAGAAAGAAGGCAAGTGGAGAATTTCAGGGTCATTGTAAAGTCCTCTGTCTGACACCCCAGATCCATTACATGTCTGCCTCTTTGATTTCTCTCCCTGTCTGGGCTGCAGGCTTCTGTGTGTTCTGTTGGTATCTGAATATGATCAAATGCCTTGTGACATTTAAGCTTAAGCAGCAAGACATTCCTGAAAACAACTGTGGTTCAATATTTTCCACAGAACTAATAATAATTCTGCTGCCTTCACAACTATAAAGAGCAACGATTGCCTCATGGAGAATGTACAGGAGATTGGATTTTCTAAGAATCACAGGGCTAGAAGAGAAATCTCTTTGTTCATATGAATCTATATATTTTTTTTTAAATTCCCTGTGTCCTAAGAGAAAACTGAGGGAAGGATCATTTATAAAATGTTCTAGATTCTCATTTTGACAGTTGCTACATATCCTCTTCCACCTCTATTCTATGTTTCCATTTCTGACCTAACCATTTTCATCTGAACCCTTACCAGCTAAATAGGTTAGAGGAGATGTGGAGGCTACAATGCCCCAAGCCAGCAGGGAGGATAAGCATGGAGGAAAACTTTGCTTTGCTGCAAACCTTCAATGTAGAAAGGCAAAGCAGTTTTTTTTCTTTTATTTATTTTATTTTACAATACTATTCAGTTCTACATAACAGCCACAGATTCCCTTGTTCTCCCCCTTCCTGTCCCCCTCCCCTTCCCCCCAGCCCACCCCCCCATTGCCACCACCTCCAGATCAAGGCCACCCCCGAGGACTGAGATCGACCTGATAGACTCAGTCCAGGCAGGTCCAGTCCCCTCCTCCCAGATTGAGCTAAGAGTCCCTGTATAAGTCCCAGGTTTCAAACAGCTATCTCATGCAGCGAGCCCAGGACCTGGTACCACTGCCTAGATGCCTCCCAAACAGATCAAGCCAATTGACTGTCTCACCTATTCAGAGGGCCTGATCCAGTTGGGGGCCCCTCAGCCTTTGGTTCATAGTTCATGTGTTTCCATTCGTTTGGCTATTTGTCCCTGTGCTTTATCCAACCTTGGTTTCAACAATTCTCGCTCATATAAACCCTCCTCTTTCTCGCTAATTAGACTCCCAGCGCTCCACCCGGGGGCCTAGCCGTGGATGTCTGCATCCAGATTCCTTAGTACTTGGATGGGGTTTCTGGGCAAAGCTGTTTTTATCTAACACGTCTTTTATTTGATTTTCATCTGCCAAAGCAAACTCACCGTATAAAAGTCCTTGATGATCAAAACTGAATGTGAATGTGTATATCTTTACCCATTTTTCACTAAAACTTTGATCAAATTTTTGAAGAAAAAAGTTCCCTCAAAGTTAAAGAACCTTTAATATGATGGGCTCCTTTGGTTTTGTTTCCTTGTCACCATGGTATGAGTGACTTTCATAGTTACCCCAGCAAAGTTCAGGAGTCAGGGCACTTCCTAGCCCTATCTTTTGATAACTGGGAAGTTTAGCTGAACAAATACCAAACTATACCAAAATTCATGTCTTGTGCCATGTCTTCCTTTGAAACAGTGCTTCTGCCTTGCTCCAGACAATCCTAGTTGCTTCTTCTTCTTCTTCTTCTTCTTCTTCTTCTTCTTCTTCTTCTTCTTCTTCTTCTTCTTCTTCTTCTTCTTCTTCTTCTTTTTGTAAATAAAACGTCTTTCAGATACTACAAGAATCCTTTCTCCTACAAGGATGATATCACTGCTCTTGTTTTGGATGTTGCCATTGTAGAGAGGGACACTATGGTACAGAAAGGAGTCACTTACTTGGAGTCACTCAGGTGATATGTAGTGTGGTGAAGCCTACATTCATATAAGACAGTCTGCTTATGCAAGCTGGGCTCTGGGTTATCAAGCAGTTCCTCCTGGTTAGATGGCATCCATGGTGGTAGCCAAGCTATCAAGTAAATGAATAAAGAAAGACCGGTCTTCAGAAGACTAGCCTCAAGAGGGGAGCAATGGGATGAGATCCTGCGAGGTTGATTTCCCAATATTTCTTTAGTTATCACCCCCGGGGATAATATTAGGACAGCTACTTAATATGTATTCTGTAACATAGAAAGTTATTACTTAAAATATTCACATATGTATCACTCAGATGAAAATAATAGATACAAAGGGCTTTGGTTATGGAAATAATGTTACTGTTATAATACTTGTAATGCCAATGAAAATAATGATACTATTAATATCAGAAAAAAATACTGGTAATAATTCATAAATAAATTCCAAGAAGAAACCTGAATGCAAAGGTGCCTCTAGTCTCCTTGGTGGGAAAGATCACTTCTGTTTCTGACTGCCCAGCACTGCTTTCTTCCTGCTGCAGGTTTCTCTCATCAGCCTCTCTCTGTCTTGTCTTCTCACCCTTCTCTCTCACCTCTCTCTGTGTGTCTCCTTCCTCCCTTCTCCTCTCCTCTTTCGCCTCCCCTCTCTCCCTCCTTTGAACCTCCATCACTGGATTACAAAGACAGCAGTGTGCCTGGGAGAGTGCTGGAGGACTGCAGTGGGCGATGGAAGATAAGTTTTAACAAACTGTGTCTTTTTGCAGCTGCTGTTTGTAAAGCAGGCTTCCTGCCATGCTGAGGCTGAACTGCCAAGTGCCTTATCCTGGGCTGAGCCCCAGGACCTCAGCCATAGACTGCTTTCTATGGCTTATTCCAAATGCAGTCCCTCGGCTGTGCTGCAAGCAATAAATATCTCTTTCTGTAATAGGGAACTGGGCACATGAAATCTACCCGTTCATCCTTCACAGCCTCTACCCGTTGCCTCTTTATTTTCACCCAAATTGCATTATTGGTCTTTAAGATAGGATCCTGCGGCATTTATCAAATGTCTGTATGCCAGAGTTCTGGGTATTTGAATATTCTCAAATCCTCCAAGAGATAGATCAATTGAAAATCGTAGTGAGGGACTTATTAGCAAGATAGGAAGATATTTTTCTTCTCTAAGGATGATAGCCAGCTGAACCACATTGTTTAAACTTTTTAATTTCTTATTATTAAAGATAATAACTCAAGGTATAAGGTTAGAAAAGTTAGATTAATTTTTTTATGTGATTCCATTGTCTTACATCTGTGAGTGTTTTGCCTGCATATGTTCTGCAAACCATGTGTACAGGTCTGGTGCTGTAGAGCCCAGAAGACAGCACTGGATCCCCTGGAACTGGAGTTACAGATGGTTGTGAACTACTACGTGGGTGCTGAAAGTTGAAACTAGGTCCTCTGAAAGAGTATCCGGTGCTTTTAACCACTGAAACATCTCTCAAGCCAGAGATTTAGGGGTGTTTGCTTGTTTGGGGTTTTTAGTTTTCATTTTTCTGTTTTTTAACATGGAAGAATAGAACAACACCCTCTATGAAGAAGGAAATCTAATGTGGCAGATAGAGCAGAAAATAGTGATGGGAACAACAGCATCTGTTAATATTGTTCAATCAAACTTATTTTGGGGCCAGACAAAATATACACAATTTTTCATTGTATATCATTTCCCTTTATGTCCCCAGATAGGCCTATAAACATAAATGTTGTTCACTGACTTAAGAATTAGGAAAATAAAAGTGAGGTTGGTCTTTAGTGTTTTTAATATTCTACACCTTAATCTAACATCTAACATGCTGAAAAATAGGCATTCTTATATATACTTTTGATAGAATACATTTTTGATATGAGTCGAAACAATGAAACAGAGTGTGAGCTTTTTCAAATCAGAGTCATACCCATATTATGCATATATATACACAATAATGTATGTGTACATGTAACTATGTAAGTATATTTGTATCTATTTTTATTTAGGCAAAATTATGGAATAATACACTTTGTGAGTAAGATACTGGAAAATTAGTGAATGAAGCCTTTATTAATAACTTCATGCTAATCTAAATTCTAATTTACTATTTTTTGCCGAAACTATGTATTTCCTTATGTAAAAGAACTAGTTTAAGGTGATGTGCAAATAAGCACAATCTTTACTCAGTGTATTACTTATTTTTCTTATTGCTGTAACAGAATAACTGGGCAGAACCAACTGATGGGCAGAATGATTTATTCCTGCTTATGTTTCAGGGGACACAGTACATCATGTCAGAGGAGGCATGCTGACAGGCACTGTGGCTGTGGAAGTATAAAGATGTTTGTTCACATCTTTATGGATCAGAAAAGCATAGAAGTAGGGATAGAACAAGGCCTGAGCTATAACCCATAATGTGACCCCTATGTCTACCTGCTAGGTCACATGTCCAAAAAATTCTACAACTTGCTGAAACAGTACCACTACATGGGGAACAGTTGTTTAAATACATGAGCCTGTGGGAGATATTTTACATTCAAACCATAATACTCAGCAATTATTCTTTTAGGATTTTTTTAGGATAATAACTAGCAGATTGTATAAGAGAATGCATAGGAGGTTGTTTGTTGTAATTTCTTTCTTTCTTTTTTAATATTTTATAGTTGTTCACATCCTAGTCAGTTTCCCCTCTGTGGACTCCTCTTAGCTGCCCCCAACTTCCCCACTCCAATGGATCCTGTCCCCTCCATTTCCTCTTCAGAGAAAAGCATGTCTCCATGAAACAACAGCTAGACAGAGCCAAACAAGATACAAGAAAAAAAAAAAAAAACACAAGGTGAAAGCACTCATATTGATGCTGGAAAAGTCAATCCAATAGGCAGAAAAGAGTTTCAAGAACAGGAAAAGAGTCAGATATACAACAGTGCCCATTGTATGGACTCTCACAAAGAACACCAAGCTAACAGCCATAACATACACACAGAGGACCTGGTACAGACCCATGCAGGCCCCGTGCTTGCCACTTCAGACTCTGTGAGCCCTTTATAGTTGGATTGGTGGGCCAAGATCTCCTGGAGTCCTCTGTCCCCTCCGATTCCTATAATCTTTCCTCATCCTCTTCTGTGAGGTTCCCCAGTCTCAGAGGGGAGGTACTCTCTTTCTGCATAATGTCTGGCTGTGAGTCTCTGCACCCACTCCCATCTGTTGCCAGAGGAAGCCACTATGATGATGACTGAACAAGGCACCAATCTATGAGCATAGCAGAATATTATTAGGAAGCATTTTTTATTGATTTTCTGTTTTTCTTTTTGCTGGTTGTGTTTGGTCCCCAGGTCTGTGAACTGTCTATTCTCTGGTTTCTGGCCATCCAGACAGTGTAAGGGCATGGGCTCCTTCTTGTGGTATGGGACTTAAACTATACATTGGTTGGCTGCTCCACATGTTCTCTGCCATCATTACCTCAGCACATCTTGCAGGCAGGACAGAGTATAGGTGAAAGGTTTTGTGCCTGGGTTCGTGTCCACATTTCTCTTTCAGTAACCTGCAGAGTACCTTCTCACACAAAAGAGACTAGAATGTAGGGAAGAAGGCTCCAAGCACACATCAGCTTGACCTCTCTACATTCAATGAGCTGAGTAGAAGTTGTCCTAGGTAATGGGACCCTACTGTCAACCTTCAACTGGCAACCTTCTGTTTTAACATCAGTCTTGTTGTTTAGGGATCCCCATGGAACCTCCTTGGCCAACAACTCAACCAAATGTAGTCCTTTTCTTTACCTAATCTCTCTGGGTCTGTGGATTGTAGCTTGATTATCACTTACTGAAGGGCTAATGTCCACTTATAAGAGAGTGCATACTATATTTGTCTTTCTGGGTCTGGGTTACCTCATTCAGGATCATTTTTTTTCTAGTAGTACCCATTTGCCTGCAGATTCCATGTAATTTTTTTAGCCACTGAGTAATATTCCACAGTGTAAATGTACCACAATTTCTTTGTCCATTCTTCAGTTGAGGAACATCTAGGCTGTTTCCAGGTTCTGGTGATTATGAAAAAAGCTGCAATAAACATAGTTGAGCAAGGGGCCTTGTGGTGGTGTCCTTTGGGTATATACCCAAGAATGTTATAGCTGTGTCTTGAGGCAAGTCAATTCCCAGTTTCTTGAGGAACTGCCGTATTGATTTCCATAGTGGTTGTACAAATTTGCATTCGTACCAGCAATGGAGGAATGTTCTCTTTGTTTTATATCCTCTCTAACATAAGCTGTCACTTATGTTTTTTATCTTAGTCATTCTGATGAGTGTAAGATAGAATCTCAAAGTAGTTTTGATTTGCATTTCCCTCATAGCTAAGGATGTTAAACATTTAAGTGTTTCACATCCATTTGAGATTCATCTAAGAATTCTCTGCTTAGATCTGTACCCCATTTTTAAATTGGATTATTTTTTAAATCTATTTTCTTGAGTTTTTTTTATATATTTTGAATATTAGACCTCTATGGGATGTGAAGTTAGTAAAAATCTTTTCCCATTCTGTAGGCTGCCTCTTTGTCCAGTTGATGCTGTCTTTTGCTTTACAGAAACTTTTCAATTTAATGAGGTCCCATTTATTGTTGATCTTAGTGTCTGCACTATTGTAGTTCTGTTCAGAAAGTTGTCTCATGTGCCAAGCCATTGGGTTCAAGGCTGTTCCCCACTTTCTCTTCTATCAGGTGCAATGTGTCTGTTTTCTGTTGAGGTCTTTGATGCACTTGGACTTGAGCTTTGTACAGGGTTATAGATATGGATCTATTTGCATTCTTCTACATGCTGCCATCCTGTTTGACCAGTACTATTTTTTGAAGATAGTTTCTTTTTTCTTCTGGTATGTATTTCTGGTTTCTTTATTTAAAAAAAAATCAGTTGTGCATAGGTGTGTAAACTTATGTCTGGGTCTTCAATTCTGTTCTATTGATCAAATGCCTTTTTATACCAATACCATAAAGTTTTTATTACTAAAGCTCTGTAGTACAACTTGACATCAGTGATGGTGATCCCTCTAGCAATTGTTCAATTGTTCAGGATTGTTTTAGCTGTTCTGTTTTTTTTCTCTCCATTTTAAGTTGAGAATTATCTTTTCAATGTCTGTAAAGAATTGTGTTGGAATTTTGATGAATATTGCACTAAATCTGTAGTTTGCTTTTGATATGATGGCCATTTTTACTATGTTAATCTTACCAATTACTATGTTAATCTCCAATTGGAGATTTTTCCGTCTTATGACATCTTCTTCAATTTTTTTCTTTAAAGACTTCAAGTTTTTATCATCCAAGATTTTCACTTGTGTGGTTAGCATTACCCCAAGATATTTGAGGATATAGTGGAGGGTGTTGCTTTTCTGATTTCTTCCTCAGTTCTTTAGTCATTTGTATATAGGGGGCTACTACTTTTTTGAGCTAATCTTGTATCCAGACACTTTGCTGAAAGTGTTTATTAGCTGTAGGAGTTCCCCAGTAGAATTTTTAGAGTCACTTATGAATCATATCATCTGCAAATAGTGATTCTTTGATGTCTTCTTTTCCAATTTGTATCTATTGATCTCCTTCAGCTGTCTTATTGCTCTATCTAGATCTTCCAGCACTATATTGAATAGATATGGAGAGAGCAGACAACCTTGTCTTGTTCCTGATATTAGTGAAATTGTTTTGTTTTCCTTTATTTAATTTGATGTTGGCTATAGGCTTGCTCTAAATTGCCTTTATTGTGTTTTGATATGTCCCTTGTAGCCCTAATCTCTCCAACACTTTTATCATGAAAGAATGTTAGATTTTGTCAAAGGATTTTTACATCTAATGAGAAGATCATGTATTTTTTCTTTCATTTTATTTATATGGTATACTATATTGACTGATTTTTATATGATCTACCATCTGTGCATGCCCTGATTCACTCCTCTCCATTTCTTTTTAGGAAAGGGCAGGTCTCCTATGAGTATCAATAAAACATGGCATATCAGGTCGCAGTAATATTAAATACCTCCCCGTTTATTAAAGCTGGACAATGTGACCCAGTATGAGAACTAGGGTCTCAGAAGCCAGTAAAAGAGTTAGAGACAGCCTCTCTTTCTATTGTTAGGAGTCCCACAAGAGAACCAAGCTACACAGCTGTCACATATATGCAGAGTGCCTAGGTCAGTCCCATGCAGGCTCCCTGGTTGTCAGTTCAGTCTCTATGAGTACCTATGAGCCCAGGTTAGTTGATTCTATGAGTTTTCTTGTGGTGTCCTTGATCTTTCTTGCTCCTACAATCATTTCTCTCCCTCTTCTGCAGGATTCCCTGAACTCTACCTAATGTTTGGCTGTGATTCTGTATCTGTTTCCATCAGTTGCTGAATGATGCCTTTCTGAGAATTGGGCTAGGTACCAATATGGTCACAGAAGATGGCCAGTTCAGGCTCTGTATCCAATATTGCTAGGAATCTTAGCTGGGATCATTCTTGTTGATTCCTGGGAGATTCCCTTGTGCCAGGTTTTTACCTGACCCCAAAATGCACCCCATCCCTTTCTAGTAGTTTCTTTCCGTACTCTATTCCTACATCTCCTCCCCAACCTGATCACTCATATTCCCATCCCCACCTGCCTTCAGTTCACTCACAAAAATCTCTTCTCTGTCCCCTTCCCTGGTAGATCTGGGTGTCCCCCATGAACCCTCCTTGCTACCTATTCTCCCTGGGTCTGTGGATTATAGCATAGTTATCCTTTATTTTACAGCTAATATCCACTTATGAGTACATAGCATGCTTGTCTTTCTTCATCTAGGTTATCTCACTCAGGATATTTTTTTTCTAGTTCCATCTATTTGCTTTCAAATTATGGATAATCTCCTTAATGTGTTCTTGAATTTGGTTTGCAAGTATTTTATTGAGTATTTTTGCATCTATTTTAATAAAGGAAATTGGTCTCTAATTATCTTTCTTTGTTGAATCTTTATGTGGTTTGAATATCAGGGTGACTCTGACCTCATAGTGGCAATGTTCCTTATGTGTCTATTTTGTGGAATAATTTGAGGAGTATTGGTATTCGTTCTTCTTTGAAAGCTTTGTATAATTCTGTGCTAAAACCATCTGGTCCTGTGCTTTCTGGTTGGTAGACTTTTCATGACTGCTTCTATTTCTTTAGGGATTATAAGTCTATTTGAATTGTATATCTAAGCTTGATTTGTATTTATCTATCTGCCAATAGGTATTCAGGTAAATAGAATAACCTATATAATGAAATGCCATAAAAAGATCTTAAAAGCAAACATAAGAGTTGTGCATATTGACATTAGACTTTATCCAGCCAAAGCTCCTCATGAAGACATCTGTAGGAAAGCAGATTTATGCTAAACTAAATGTTATCTTAATAAAAGAATATTAGAAAAACTTATGGCATTTGGTGTTGGTGATTTTGGAGAAGGCATGATATGATAATGACATGGATGCTGTCATTTGTCTTTTTCATGAATGTCTATCTTAATAAATACTATGTAGATGATTAGACTAGAGGATAAAGATACAATTAATAAAAAATATGAAAGCAGCAGTCATTTTTATTAATGAGAAAAGGATGATAGTTACTTAGAAATTTTTGTGGTATCTTGGACAATTTTCACATTTTACCTGTGTGCAGATATAATCATAGAACAATTCTAATTTTGACTTGATCCATCATGGTTATATATTGACCTTGTCTGATATTGATGTTCCGTAATATTGTCCAACAGGAGAACACCAAAATCTAGCTGATACTGTCTACCTAGATTTCAGTTGTTAGGGTCTGCTTTTATCAGACTCAAAAGACATCAACTCCTATATCCAATTAAAAATGAACACAAGATATAGAACAGTAGTTATAGTGAAATCTCAATTGTCAAACACAAAGTGTACCCAGTAGAAGAGAAAAACTCGGAAGACTATTCTTATGATTATCAATAATAGCTATGTTGAAGAGAAATATCACTTACTACTTTCTGCTTCTGTTTCATTTGAATTTTAAAATCATAAGCATGTACTATGGTTGAAATCTAAAGAAGAATTACAATATTTCTTATTTGAAAATAAATACTAGAATTCTAAATATAAATTTGTTCCTATATAGTTCTGCATCCATGTAGTAAACATTTATTTTTCTTATTTTGCTGTCTTTCTCTCATGAGAGACTTGAAAATAAAGCTATACCTTTGTTTTTAAAAACAGGCAGTGGGAATGACTTGAGTTGTATTTTATGATCAAGAAAGTAGGAATAGGGGAGGTGAGTTGAATTTCAATAGTCAGGATAGCCTCTAACCTCTTTGTACTTTCTCATTCCTTGAGATAAAGCTGTGCTGCTGTTCAAGTTGGTGTGAGCATACAAAATGGAAGTCCTTGTCAGTAGTCCCAAATTAATTTTAGGAAGAACTCTGGTTCTCAGAATATACAGCTTTCAGTAACTGATTATATTCTCTCTAGAAAAGGCTGCCTGAGGAAATATGTTTGTTGGAGTGAATTGATGAATGTGGAGAGGTATACTTGAGGAAGAACAAAACACTTAGCAAACAGAGAAGCATGTAGGAAGGCCTGTTAGGGGTGGGAATAGGCAATATCTGAGACACTGAAAGTCACATGTGTCCAGAAATCAGGGAGAGGTATGGGAACATGGTACACAAAGACAAAGTTGGAAAGAAAACAGGAGCCAAATATGCATGGCAGTAGACATTACTTGGGAGTCTGGACTTTGTCTTGAGGACCAGGGGAGTTCACTGAAATAGTTAAAAAGGATGGGAACCAACTAGTTTGGATTTTGAAATGTTTTCTGGGTCTGTGGTGAGAATAGGGGTCTCCAGGCCAAGAGTTGGTTCAAAAAGCCTAGGGAGGTGATTGTTGCTATAGGCCAAGTGCAAACAATGGTGTCTTAAATCAAAGTGGTAACAGCATGAGACTGCTGGCCTTTACAAACTTAGGAACTTATTACTCTAAGTCCTACACAGGAAATGCATAGCCAGGAGACCTGAGGAAGTAGTGAGAATGGAATATGGAAAATAATGCATTTCATTGTGACACTTTAGTACATGTATATAATGTACTTAGATCATAACCATCTCCCTTTTATCTTAGATCCATTTTCTCTCCCTCTCCCTCTCCCTCTCCCTCTCCCTCTCCCTCTCCCTCCCTCCCTCCCTCTCTCTCTCTCTCTCTCTCTCTCACTCTCTCTCTGTCTGTCTCTCTCTCTCCCCATCCCTTACCTTTTGCCTAATAGTTGCCCTTCTGCTTCTATGTATTTCCTCTTTTATTTCACACATGAAACTAAAACGTAATATACTTGTCTTCTTATATCTGACTTATGTCGATTAACATGATCATCTCCAGTTTTACCTCTGTTCCTGTAAATGCCATGATTTTATAATTTATGGTTGAATAGTACTCGTGTGTGTGTGTCTGTGTGTGTGTGTGTGTCTGTGTCTCTGTGTGTGTGTGTGTGTGTGTGGAGAGAGAGAGAGAGAGAGAGAGAGAGAGAGAGAGAGAGAGAGAGAGAGAGAGAGAGAGAATATGAAAATGCCTTCACAGGCCAGAAGAAAGCATGGGATCCCTGGTAGTCAGAACTACAAGTTATTAGGAGCCACCTGATATGAGTTCTGCTAAGTGTGCTCCAGGCTTCTGGAAGAACATGGAGTGTTCTTAATCATTGAGCAATCTCTCTAGCCTTAGATCATTTTGTTAGGGAAAAATATCAGTGTCAGCCAGCCACAGCCATAGGGATGATCTTGAAGGGACTCAGAAGGTCATGCAAGTGTTAACACTCTCCCAAGGGAAAAACTTGGGAGAGTGTGCTTCATACATAAATTGCTCTTAACAATCCCTGCCTGTCTTCCCTACTGGAATATGTGACTTTACCACATTTCTCTAAGAGTCATTTTTAAATCAACATTTTTCAAATCAACGTTCTAAGTAGCCCCTATAAATTTTTCAGGACTATCTGAAAATATCTGAGCCTGGCAGTGGTGGTGCACACCTTGGATCCCAGCACTTAGGAGGCAGAAGCAGGCAGATCTCTGTGAGTTCGAGGCCAGCCTGGTCTACAGAGTGAGGCAGGCTCCAAAGCTACACAGAGAAACCCTGTCTCAAAAAGAAAGAAAGAAAAAAGAGAGAAAGAAAGAAAGAAAGGAAGGAAGGAAGAGAGAGAGAGAGAGAGAGAGAGAGAGAGAGAGAGAGAGAGAGAGAGAGAGAGAGAGAGAGAGAAAGAAGACAACTATCTGCTGTCTTGTTATTTGGGAGGGGTTGTTTCAAGGTGTTCTCACTGACTAAGCAAGCTCCCTACATCCTTGCTTCCCTACACCAGGTGATCTAAGCACCTGTATGGCAGAGCTGGATGAGTTTAAATAAAGTTCCATGGACACTGTGAGGTGTTCTGCATCTTTTGGATCCCGAAAAGTTTAAATTGATCAAATGAGATTGTCCATGGTGGAAAGGAGTGTGCTCACATTGGGCTGGGTAAAAGTTTGCCTTTATAATGAATACCTTTTTAGACTAGATTGTCATGCCAGGACATTTGCTGTTTTTTCCCCCTCTTTAAAAAAAAAGACACATTAACTAGGAGAAGAATGGAGTAGATGAGCCCTCCTACATTATTAGTGCACATGTGAACACCTGATATGCAAAGAGCCAAAGTAAGTTGAATGGAATAGCTCTTTAATGAGATTTTTAAAAATCTTAGCATCCAATTACCTTTAAAAATGGGTTTAACTTGGAGGTTTTCATTTAACATGTTGTGGCAAAAATCTAATTTTTGTTTTCTGAATTGTCTTTTGCTAGTACCAGGAAGAAAAGTTTTATATGCTCAAACAAACCAAAGTCTCCTTGGGGAGGGTCAGAGATCTAGGATGCTTATATTTTAGAGAAACATATTTGATTTCCCTTGGATCATCTTTTTTTAAAAATAGGGAAAATATTATCTGTGTCAGCCTTCTGGAAAAAATAGGGATGACCTGAAGGGGCTCACAAAAATTATGCAAGCACTCAACTTTGTCCCAAGAGAAAAAGTATCCTGGGATTTTTGCCTCTTACAGAAATTGCTTAAGACAGTTTCTCCCCGTGTTCCTGCTGTGTTTTCTCCTCTAGCTCTATCAAGTCAGGGCACTGTGGCAGGCAGAGTGACCAGCGAAACTGGAGAAAGTGATAATAATCAAGAAAGAGGGAGGCGGATGAAAGGGAGGGAGGTCAAGGCAAGAGGGAGACAAGATGGGGTACAGGCAGGAAGAACATCTCCATTCAGGGAACGTCGCACTTTAAATCCTTGACTACTCAATTCAGAATCACAAAAGTTTGTTATACAATGTCAGTGTTGAACAATAATAATGTGAAATTCTCTTATAATGCCCAATCACGTTTGAACATTATGTCAAAAGAAGCTTTTGTACTTTGCATTGAGAATGCTTAAAGGGTTTAATAATAAAAGCAACCATTTTGGGCTACTTGAAAAGAAATGCTGCAAGCAGCCTATCCACTGAGAATTCATGAGTTGATTTCACTTAACCACCGGGAATGTTAACTCCCTGGCCTGCCCATACAGTGGCTGGCATAGCACTTATCTCCACATGCCTGATTAGACAATTGTAGTTATTTGCTTGCTGTCAAATACATCTGGATTCATTGTAGACACCTGATTTCTGTGTCTTTGGGACTCCAAATAGAACCAACTTAAAATCAGGATGTAGTTGTTTAGGATAATGTGTGCATATGCTGAATGGATCATTCGTTTAGACCAAGAATCATCACAAAATGACCACTTTAAGTTCCCATTTGATCAGAGTTGCATTAAATTAAAACATGACACCTGATGCTGAAGAAACTATAATCTTCTTGCCAGGCCAGTCAGAGGAGTTACTGGGAGCCAAACTACTCTTCTTCTGGTCTTGTCACTTGCTAGCTTGTTATTTTGAGGAATCGTGTTGCCTCTCTGCCTTTCCAGTAGTGATGAGAGCATTTTCCTAAACAGGAGTATTTTAAGGCTATATGAGTTTTACCCCATAATGGTTAGTTCTACATGTAAGTATGTAGGTTTGTAGAGAGTTTAGAAAGGATAATAAGAACAGATAAAAGTCTAGGGGGTCTTAATCATTCTGCAGTGACAAATATACATTATCAATAATGCCCTCTTCCATAGTTCTCCCCCATTGGACTATTGATTGCCTCACTGGGGATCGATACCAGGAAGAATGCTTGGGGACCTGGGGATGTTCAGTGGTAGAATGCTTGCTTAGCATATATAAAGCCTTGGGTCTGACTTCCTAGCACTGCCCCCCTCCCCAGCATCCCCTCCTCCAATGTACAGCACTGGGCACAGAGAGCTCTCAATGGACTGTTACTTGATTACTACTTTCCTTGATGATCCAGCTCTCATCCTGTGTTCCAGGTTCCTCAGTGGCTCCCTGTGTCCTACAAGGAAGATGGTTTAGATTCAGACTGTCATTAAAAGCCCTTCAGATATGATTCTGATGTATGTTTTTGAGGCTGTAATCCCATGAGATCCTTTCTTTTCACTCTGAGAGAAACCAAAAAATAATTACTTTTCACTGAAAGCTGCATAAGCATATTTGTCCTCCAGTCTCTTCATAATCAAGAGACATGAGTTTTTCAAGAGCTGACCAACATGGGACTTATTCATTTTGTTTTGCAAATCACTGCTTAAAACTCACCCAGCCCTCTTCTTTGAGGGTTCTTCCTTCTTTCTTTCCAGATACACAAATATTTTATTTCCTCCATGACATTCTAATTTCCCTCAGATACAAGCAAAGTCCAATTGATCTCAGTTTTCTCAGAATACTTCTACAGCAATTTACCTATGTGAATATTAATAAAGGCATATTGAATTTGCATATTCTAGGAAATTACTAGAGAGAAATCCAAAGTCAGTTTTTTAAGTGGGTGTGTATGTGGAGGGGGCAGCAGACACAGACCATAAAACTGTTACCACCATTCATCAAAAACATTTCATAAGCAAATATATCTTTGTAGAATTTTAAAATAATCTAGAGTCTGGGGGTGCAACTCATTTGGTAGAGTGCTTGAGCCTAGGTCGGATTGTACTCCCTTGTAATCCTAGCATTCTGGAGGTAGAAGTGGGAGAATCCGAAATTCAAGGTCATTTTCAGCTACACAGTGAACTCAAAATGAGAACTTATATTGGTGAAACTATTAAGGCCACTCCACATAGTTAAAAGGGAGGTTTATTTTGTGGGGTAACTTACAAGTGAAGGGATAGGCTACAGGGTCTGGGAAAGGTGTGGCACAGTCCAGTGGTGTTCTCTGGAGAACTCTGTTTGGTCTAGCTCCAGAGTCCAGGGTCCGGGAACCAAGAGAGCCGGCACATCTGGATCTTGGGTCTTCAGGGTCCTCTCTCAGCCCTGCCTTGTAGGTGTGACAGTTACCGAAGCCTCGATGGGGGTTGGAACTTCCAGGTCAAAGCTGGAATGGCTACCCACTACAAACTTGTCCCAAAGAACCCAAGCAAGTTGAGTATGGTGGCACATGCCTTAAATCTTAGCAACCAGGAAGCAGAGAAAAGAGGAGCATGGGTTCATTCATTTGAGGCCAGCCTAATCTACACAGGGAGCTCCAGGCCAGCAAAGGGTATACAGTGAGACTGTATCAAAGCAAAAACATCCAAAGCAACAACAAAAACCCAAAACAGAAACACAAGATAACAACAATCATCTAAAAGGATAGCAGTAACTAGTTATGTGATTTGATATTGGAAAACTTGGTTAAAGGTGGACATTCATGTTATGCATATTGAATGTCAGGTATACAATAGGAATATGGTTCTAGAAATAGATTTCATCTTTGCCCCTAGGGAGCTTAGGTCTGGTTTGTAAGAGAAGGATAAATATGCTTCAAAGCAGTTGACTCCTAACAGGCCTGGCAGGAATGAAGATATTCTATAGAGATTCTGGTGTCTCTCAATTTGATTATCCTGCTGTTTAAACAGTGAACTCCAAAGAAATGGAAATTTCCCTCAGAGTCTCATGCCAAGAGAAGGAGAAGGCTGGAGCCAGTTCTAAGAATTTGTCAGACCACCTTACAGGGTAAGGCCACATCCCAGACAATGATGGGGTGGACCACACCTTGGCTCTGACTGCTTAGATGTGCATATCCTTGACCCTCTATTTAAACTTTAACCTCACTCTAGGACCCAAAGATGGACTTGGGTGCAGGTGGTTTGCTGACTCTCTTTGTCCATCTTTCCTACATGACCACACTGAATAAATCCCCCTTTTCTGCTTTCCACTTTTGATTTGGCTTTTATAATTGATTTATTGAAGATGGCTACAGGTAACCCTCAAGAGTGTTAAGAACTCATACAGAACTGTGTGCAGATATCCATATATAAATATGAATGTGTTTGCTTAACCAAGCCTATATTGTTTATGGAGAGGAGACTCGCTGAATGAACGGAGTTATTCTGGGTGCTTATAGAAGGACCTTGTGGCGGTGCAGGGGGCTGTGTTGGATGTTCCTGTGTGTGGCCCTCCACTCCAGAAGGCTAAACTTTGTGAACTCCTGACACATGGTTCTGCTTGCCTGCTTCCTATTGTGTTCAGCCAGCAGGGTACTGGCTGCCTGGAGAAGGGAGGATGATGAGGCAGGGGGTGAGCTATATGGTATTTCCCTCTGCAAAATTCTCAGCTCCTATTAGGCAGCTTGTTCACCCAATACCTGTTGATAGTTCTGATTCCTTTCACAGAGTCCCTTGTAATGGCTCTTTTCCATAACCCCTCCTAGTACACAGAGGGCAATAGTTCTCTAGTGTTGATAGCCTTGGGGAGATGTTGAAGTAACTTAACTCTTACCTGTTCACAGTCTTTGCTTTTCCTGCATGAGTAGATCTTGCTGAGACCTTAGTATACAACAAGGGAAGAAGTTAGTGCCTAGTATAGTTCTCCAAATACTGCTACATGGTTATAAGTGCTGGGGATACAACAGAGTCTCTACCCAGCTCTTCCCTCTACCACCAAAGACGAACACATGATTGGATGGTTTTAGGCAGAGAATGGATGCTGGAAGATATATATATATATATAACAAGGAAGAAGAATAAACCAAACATTGGTTGTGTCATTTTATCATCAAATATTTTTAGAACCATAAAGAGTGATAACTGCTTTTCTAGTCTAGATTTTTATTTTCCAGAGAAGAGATTTCAAAGTGTATCAAATGTAAATGCTCTTTCTCCCCTGGTCCACCATTCTTTCTTTCCCCCTTTCTCTCATCGGAGGACACTGCCATTTCTAATCTCTACCCACATCCTCCCTGTCCCTGGCTTGGCTTCTAACTCTTGAACCATTTTTTTTTTTTTAATTTCAAGGCACTTGAGTGTTTGGAGCAAGGATAGTGAATGTATTGATTTCAATATTCTCATTGTCACAGTCAGAGGGAAAGGTGAAGAAGGCTGAGACATCTGGAGTGAAGTGCGTGGCTGAGGACTTACCACCAACCCTAATCTGCCAGTCACCAGAAGCAATCTGAGAGCCTGCAGGCTTTGAAAGACTTCCAAGCTTCCCCCTGTGCTTGTGAGCTTGCTGGATGTTGCTGCTGACTGAGATGCTCATAAACATCCCGTGGGGGGCTGATTCATCCTTCCTCCCACCAGCATCAGAAAAAGGTTGAAGTGCAGGGGGAATTTTTCCATCTGATGTCTTGGATGATAGGAAAAGAAGCTTCTCATTCAACATGACTTTGAATATTTCAGTTGCTTTGCTTGTAGGAGACGTTGTGAATGGTTCAGTGCTACCTTTAGCATTGTGGTTTTAATAATCACAATAATGTTCATGTATGGAGTCATTCCTATATGGAAAGTATTATCCTGAGCACCATTTATTGGCTGAATTAATGCTATGAAGTAGATGCTGTTACAGTTGTGGACATCATTAATTGCAGATGAGGAGAAGCTTTGAGAAAGAAGGGGCTTCCTCGAGGTCTCTCAAATGGCTGGTGGTGATTAGTGATGAAATCCAGGTCCTGAGCCCTTTGCCAACCTTGTGCTTACTTTACAGTGGGCATTTAGTTTTCCCAAGATTAATGCACTCTTTATTTTCTCTGTCTTCATTTGTTGCCTTTATCTTTGTAGAGTTCCTTCAATTCCAAGCATGAAGTTGAATGAATTGGGGGTTAACCTGTAACCTGTGGAAGCAGGACCATCATTCCAGACACTCAGGAGCTTCTAAGCATAAGCATCATATCTTCTCTCAGTAAATATCACTGATATGCATACTTGAAGAAGGAGCATGGTATGTAGGGGGGATTAGTGAAGACTTTAGAGAAATGAAGGGAAATGAAGTGACAATGTTGAAGCTGTCAATGAACTCCCTGTCATAAGGGAACTTCCTTATATGCAAAGAAAGACAACTGTCAGGGGCTGGGTAGAACCAAATGGTTCCTGGGATATGCCAAAACCTGGAAAGCACTGCATAAACCTGGATGGATGGGCCAGTGACCAGTTTTTTACATTGTGTAAGCCAGGAGGCATTCCTTTCTCAGGCACTTGAATCAACCTTACCTAAATCCTGTTTCGTTTTGTTTTTTCCCTCTCACAGTCTAGTCTACTTGCCCCTGAGGCACTTGGAGCCATTTTCAAGTGCCTATTACAGTGTTTTCCCTACACAACAGGACAGTTGCACATAGGAACCCACAGTGGTTGTGATGGTGTGCACAATACCTGTGCATACACAAATATCCAGCAAGGGGAGGGGAGGAAAGCACAGGATCCCGCTCCTAGCAGAAGAGCTATTGGCTACTGACAGCTGCTGGGAGAGGGAGAATCAGTTCTTTTTAAAGTCTTGCCCGCAGTATGATGACCACACTCTAGCAGATAACTCCACAGCCAAGAGTATATAGACAGCACAGATTATACTTTACACAGGATAGGAAAAGGAAGGGGTGGCTCTGGAAGGAGCTGGGGGAGGGCGTGAATGTGATCAAAATACACCATTTGAAATTCTCAAAGAATTTTTAAAAACTAAAAAAGGAATAAAATGCTCCTTCTTAGACTTCATTCTTCACCCATGTCTTGGGCAGGACTCGGGGGCGGGGTGCACATAGCAGCTATAGATGTTTGATACAAACCTTCGGTGTGATTCACATGCTCATGAATATTCCCCGGCCACTGACTTAGTCTAGGAGGAAATAAAGGGACTTCATCTCCCAGGGGCTCTGAATCCATCTCTTCCTTTTGTGTGCTTTTTCTGGTTTGTTTCTTAATGCTGTCAGTGGGATTTGGTTTAGTTTCTCAGATCTTATTTGGACTTTCTCCTTCCAGACCTCTTTTTAGCTTCTAATTCTCTTCTGTGCCCTATTGCATACCTGGAGCTCTGATTTCTTCTCCCCCTTTTCTGAGGTCTCACCCTACTTTCTTTGGTTCTCTCTGGAACTAAATTTATCTCCTGATATCTCAGTACCTATAAATTTCCAGCCTCTTGCTGTCTGGTATCACCTTCACATCTTCTGGTCAAAGTCAATGTGGAAATAAAGCATTTGTTTCCATAATATCTGTAAGAAATATGGCCAGTGGTTTGGAACACCTAAATTAGCTCTTTCCAAGTCAATTGATCCCACTGGAAATTGTAGCTACTTAAACCAAACACATAAGTATTTATTTAAACAGTGTACTTGATCATAGATAAGGCAATGAGGCAGGGCTCTAATTCACTAACCTTTCTCTAATCCAGTATCCTTCTAAGTCTATTAATTAGCAACCTTCACTCACTTCCTGCATTTGTCAAGAGAACATTTACTTAGCTTAGATATCTATTATTACCTTTGAAGTCCCTCCTGACTCCCCAGACAGAACCGAGTTTTCCTTTTCTGGATTCCTACTTTAAAAAAAAATTGTTTATTGATTCTTTGTGGATTTCACATTATGCATCCTGATCCCACTCATCTCCCCATCCCCTCACATCTGCTGTCTGCCCGTGCAACCTGTCCCCCAAAACAAAACAAAGTTAAAAAGAAAATAAAAATCCCCACTAAACAACCAACCAAACAAGCAAACAAATTCTCGGCATGGAAGCTCTAGTGTGGCCCAGAAAGTCACATAGTGTACCCTTTAGTCTATACATCTTTACTTGTAAGTGTTCTTTGCTATGAATCATTGGTCTGATTTAAGGCATCTGGCTTCTACCGTACTATTGATAATGGGTCCTTACTGTGACTGCTCTTGGATATGCTGTTGTTGTCCTGTGTCATGGAGATCCTGCAACTTTGGATCTGCAGGTCCAACCCCTTCACATGTTCCAACAATTCATAGATGAAGCAGATATTGGTGTGGGCTAACTAAGCCCTGATTCTGGGCCTGGATAGGAGCTGGGTTGGTCAACCCATCAACTTTCCTTCTTCACCATTACCCATTACTGTCCTGGCAAGCTCACCCAATGCAGCAGGCAGCAAGGAGTAGGACCATTTCTCCTGGACTCACCCCCTTGAGTCTATCTCACCTGCACTCACCCCACCAATGCCAGCTCTAGGGTTTTTGCCCAGGCAAGGTACAGAGCCTCACTTCCCAATTGCTTGTAAGTAGAATATGAAGGGGGGGGTCAACTCTCCTGCTCTCACACCCTCAGGACTGGCTCACCTGCACTCTGGCCAACAGGGTCAGCTCTCGTGTTGCCTGGGTGAGGAGCAGGGCCCCACTTTCCCAAATGCTGATGAGGGACAATGACATCTCTTCCACTCTCATGACCTCAGGGCTAGCTCTCCCACCTGAGGGAGAGGAAGATCTTCCCTTCCTTGCCCACTCCACCTTATGGCAGATGAGGGGTGGGGCCAGATCTCCCAAGCACATGCAAGTTCACAGGCCAGATCCACAAACCTCCCACCCCCAACAGTGTCAGCTTACTATACTCCCTGGGCAAGGTGTAGGGCCTGCATTGCTGAGTGCTGCACCGAGCAAGGGGCAGGGTCAACTCTCTCACTGTTGTGACCCTGGGCCCAGCTTTTGCCACCTGAAGTGGGTGGCAAGGGGTGAGGGGTGAGGGTGGTAACTCTCCTTTGCCCAGGCCACCATGTGACAGACAGTGGGGGCTATTTGTGTTCCAAATAAACCTCTTGCATAATGTCTTTGTAACAGGGTCTTTGGGGAAGTCCTAAGCATTTTACATGTATGCCCTTTATGTGCTGTTACAATTTAAAGGCAAAATCTCTCTTATAAGTTCATAGTTGGGGACTTGGTTGCCAGATGATGTGATTTTTGAAGTGATTGGCTTCTGAGGGCTCTGACCTAATCAAAGGGTTAATCCTGTGATGGATTTATAAGATGGTGCATAAATAGCAGGTGGTGAAAAATAGGAGGTGAGGACCTATTTGGAGGAAGTAGGTCACTTCCAACTTGTCCTGTATTTGGGGGCTCTATCCTACCAAGTCCTCTTCTTTTATGCTTCTCTATTTACTCTTTAGTTCCTGATCCCATGATATTCTGTCCAAGTATATGGGCCCAATAAACCATGGACTGAATCCACTGAAACCATGACGTCGTTCCTTTTCCTAAGTTGTTTATGTCAGGTATTTGATTATACCGACACATTGTGACTAGCACAATGCTTATGTATTTCTCCTCTCAGGCTGGATAGGATTCCTTCTGTAGGGGTTGCTTTTGTACCTGACATGTAGCCTGATACTAATAGGCACATAACCAATATTTGTAATGTTGAGAAAATCAGTGTTTCTACATTTCAATGACATAATGGTGTCTCTGAGGTTTTGTAAAATTGTAAAATATATTCAAGTGCTGACATCTTAGAATTGGGTTAATTTTAATAGAAACAAGTTATTTTAAAATTAGAGATCTAATTTTACACAGGACTTAATTTTAACTTTCTTCTAGGATTAATCCAATGACTCTATTCTACTTTGTTTGTTTGTTTTAGACACAGTCCCACTATTGCTCTGCTGGCCTAGAAATTGCTGTGTAGACCAGGCTGTCCTTGAACTCACGGAGATCCTTTTGTCTCTGCCTTTTAAGTGCTAGGATTAAAGGTGTGCACCACCATACCCAGCTTTCCATTCATTTCATTTAACCAGTTTTTTAATTGTTCATTTAAACTTTGCTTAAACCAGGGTATCACCTGGGTCTCCTTTTTTTTTTAATAATGGATTGGCCTAACTAGGAAGTAAATCATGTGTAAATGACAGTGCTGATAAATTACATGGGAACACTGTTAATACATTAAGAACCTCTTTTTTATTCAATTTAAATGTTTTTAAGTCTATCAGACCTGGAGACAAATTCAAAGTAATGCATCTTCTCATTCTAGAACCTTTAAATATCTTTAACTGGAAAATGAACAAATTCTGGTGATTGTGTACCATTTTGTTAATATTTCCAGAAAACTGGCAGTTCTCAGGCAATAACATTAATGGATAATTTATTCCAATTTTCATTTGAAATCAACAAGCAAGACATTGGACATCAGTGAACTTTACCCCCATCTTTTTGCCTCTCCTGAGTTGTACACTTAGTGGCCTCACCAGGAAAGCACAAATCCTGCAGAAGTATGACGATACCACTTGGCTTCTAGCGAAAAGAGCTGAAAAGATTGAAGGGAAACAATACAAACTAAAATTAGATGCACAGATTGACCAGTGAACAACCTCTAATGAATATTTATGGTCTAAAATGTCACACTTTCCTATTTATCATACAAGCTCCATACCAGCATAAGCAATACTGTATTCACAGGGGCAATAGAAGGGCTGAACTTACAAGAGGAGTTTTAAATAATTTATGTTAGAAACTTTGCTGTCACAGATACTGTTTTTAACAAATGACCATGATGTCATTGAAGTTTTGGGCACCCCATTTTTTCTTTAGCAATGTTTCACTGTATAGCCCTGACTGGCTTGAAACTCACTGTATAGGTAAGGCTTGCCTTAAATTCAAAGAGATCTTCCTTTCTCTGCCTCCCAGGTACTAGACTTAAAGGCCTGCATCACCACTCATGTTGGCACCATATTTTTATTAATGTGTATGATAAGCTAAACATAGAAAAATGATAGACTTAAGTGCACAAAATTGTTTTCAAGAAGAACACAGGTGTCGATGTGGAATATTTTGATGAACACTAAAAACTAAGCAAGCAACTCATTTTATTCACATCATAAGACCTCTGAAGAAAAGCCTAGTATTATAACATAATCAATTAGATGAAAAACAAATTAGCTATTAAGAGACTTTTTATATTTATTTTACCAATTTTAATTGATCTGACATTATTCCTTCCTGTAGCTTAAGCTGCTAAGAACAAGGTCTTCACATCATCTTTGGTAAATAGACATGGTAGAATTTCAGTGTTTTGAATGGACATTTTTGTGTGTATGTGTGTGTATATGTGTGTGTGTGTGTGTGTGTGTGTGTGTGTGTATGTGTGTGCTCACGCACATGTGCATGCCGTGGAAATCCTTTAGAAAAGACAAACGTAGAAATAAAGGGTTGTGATTTATCCCAACTCAAAGAAACTGCCTTCAACCACAAACATGCCATTGATATTAGATTTTCCCTAGGAAAAACCGATTGCTGTATCCAAAATATAGCAAAGCCTCAACAACTCAATGCAACAAATTACCCCCAAAATAAATTGATCTAAAGACAATAACATCAGTAAATATTTTGATTACTGTTTTCTTTAAAATACTATAATCTTCTTTCTTAAAAAAATTTTTTAAGATGCACCACTAGGTTAATCTTCAATCAATGTGTAAAACAAAGCGATGTTCCCCTTGTGATTTTTGCGCTACTCATCCACATAAATAGTTGAGTGGAAAGTCTTGCTATAAATTCTGTTTATGCATTAAAATTATTGTCAGGAAGAAAAGGAAACAATTTGCAAGAGAGATGTTTCTAAACCATACTGCCAGATAATATTCTAATAGTGTTTTGAGGTTTTTTTTTTTAACTAGCAATTTCTTCGCATGACCCTTTTCATCCCCCATTCCCTTGAACAAATTGCTCTTCTTTTATTTAATCAGAAGTATTCATTGCTCCAGACAAGAGGTGAATGTAGTAGAAAGACAGAGGAACTACTCACAATATGCTCAAAATAAAGCCTTTTGAGTCCTAAGAGTCTGGAATGGGTTTGAAAAATTGAAGCCCTAAAGATTTAGAATGTCTAACTTATACAATACACCATAGATAAGATAGGTTGAAATGCAGGATGCACTCAGTATACTTAGGTCTCTCAGATTATTACAGTGTGATCTGGGCTCTGTAGCTTTTGAGCCAAACCTTTGACAAGGCTTGACATAATGTCCTTGAGGAAAACATCTATATATGATGATGTCTTTGGGATATTCAAAGGTTGATTGATATATAGGTACCATTATTGAGCCATTTGCTAGTGACATTTAGTGTGATTTTATTTTGTCCAATAGTTTTGCTAAAGATTTAGGTGAGGTATACAAGAGCTTGCCATTGAACCCTGTAAGAAGGTTGAAACTGGAGGTGGAAAAAAGCATGCCAGGAAATGCTTGGCCAACTTAAATGAAACCAGTGAGGGAAGCACACTGAACCATATTCAACATGATAAAAATATATGAGGGGCTGGGGCAATGGTTCAGTTGGTGAAGTGCTTGTCTTCAGCATGAAGACCTGACTTCAATTTTCAGAACCCACATAAAGAAGACCAGGCATATTGGCCTGCTTTATAATTCCAGTACTATGGAGGTACAGGCAAGTGGATCTCCAAGGTTCACTGACCAGACAGTCTACCCCAACTGGCAAGCCCTAGGCCAATAAGAGACCCTACCACAAAATAAGATAAATGGCATTCCTAAAGAAAGCCACTTGAGGTTTCCTCCATATGTCCTCCATATGCATGTGCAAGCAGGTCAATGCATATTACACACATATGTCCACCCTTCACATGAACACACACATACATGCACAGAAATAGATACAAGAACAAATATGAAAATGTATGCCAATTTAATAAGAAAATTTTAAAAAATTAATTGTGCAAGGGAAGGGCTAGCTAGGTCTGTCTAAATATACACCCCTTGAGGAAGTTTTGGGACCCAGAGTTAACATCACAATTGCATTTGTGTGTGTGTGTGTGTGTGTGTGTGTGTGTGTGTGTGTGTGTGTGTGTGTTTTGTGGGTATATATTCTATGTGCATGCAGTGCTCACAGTGGCCTGAAGAAGGCTTTGGATTCTCCTATATCTGGAGTTATAGCTAGTTGTGAGGATTGGAGGTAGGTGCTGGGAACTGAACCCAGGTTCTTGATGAGAATGGCAAATGATCTTAACAGCTAAGCCAACTCTCCAGCATCATTTTATTATTTTAATTATGTGTATACATGCATACACAAGTGAAAGTGCCCAAGGAGTCAGAAAATATTGTTGGGTCTTGTGGAGCTACAGTTACACGTGGTTGTGAGCTTTCTGATATAGAGTCTAGAAACCAAACTCTGGTCCTCTCTAATAGTAGCATGTGTTCATGACCATGGACCCATCTCTCTAACCCCAGTATATGGTATTAATTTACAAGCTAAAACAATACGTTCACTTGCTAGATATTGTCCTTGACACTGGAGACACAGAGTATTGAACAAAAGTTAAACATGGAATTTCTGGAAAGTGTGGATGATTAATACAGAGATGATATGTGGTCTTTGCTGGTTGACATCATCTGAAGAGCTGACATTACAAGAAGAGTTAGCTCAGCACCCTGTGACTTCAGGGGGCTAGGCAGAATGGATAGGGATGCAGATTTTTATTTCAGCCTCTGTTCCCAAGCAAAGAGCACAGCATGGGTTAGAAAGTACTTTGTCATAATACAGCCAAGTCAGAAGTGTACGTCTATCAGGATAAATGATTAAAGGGAATACTCAGCATAGTACCTGGCATGTTACAGCCAGAACTAAGTGATTGCTTAAGGGAGTCTTACATTTTTGGTGAGTAGGTGATAGATGATTCTAGAATTCTAAAGAACAATTCTTAGAACTGTTAGTTTTATTCTGTCTTTGAACTATTATAACATTTGGCTGGTAGTCATTGGATGGCTAACAAATGAGTGAGAAGTTTATGTAATTTCCAAGGTTGAATGTTAATTAGTGTAATATTCTACAGTTATATAGAGTTGGTGCTTTAATGGCTAAAAAAAAAACTATGCTAAATAGTATTTGGAGTTCAGATGGATGTTTCTGATTTGATTTTTAGTGGTAATATGATTTGTTTTTGTATCATTTTCAGCATCTTTCCTTTCACTGGTTAGTAAATACCATTTCAATTATTCTTGGGACTTGTCATTTGATGGAATGTCAACATGGAGTGTCTTATGTACTTACTGAGAATCTTTAGTCAATTTGTGATTTTATTTTTCAAATAGATGATCCATTCTCCAAGAAAGAGATTTCAAGGCCCAGCTCAACCTGTTTTAACCTATATTATTTTGATCCACATAGTATAACTTTCTCCTCATTTATGAAGTCTTTTTACTCCCATATTACTTTCTTTCATTTATTTTCTTTGCTCTCAAAATGGATAGTATTGTTCTTGGTAACCTTTCTAACCATATCTTTCTTCTACTGAAACTTATTCGGGAAATAACTGATAAATCTCACTTCTCTCACAAGCTGAGCGTGTCTTTCCTGTCTCCTAATACTCCCTGTCCAGAAGCCTTCCATACTGTATTTATTGCTCATGACAGTTCAGCATGTGTTTGCTATTTCCAATATACAGGTGAGCAAATGGAGGCTCATAGAAAATAAGTCATTTCTTCAGTGCTACTCAGCTTATTAGTGAAGGCACTGGACTATGTTTTTTAAATCTCTGTGTGGATGTCTGCTTAGTATGTATGAGTGCAGGCATGACCATGCATTTAAAGGATAGTGGATATTCTCAGGTGTTGGTATTCACCTTCTACTTTGAGATAAGTTACACTAGTGTAGCCTGCCCAGGAATTTCCAGGGATTCTCTTGTCCCCACCGCCCATCTTCCTGAAGGAGCCATAGGATTATGAACATTACCACTATACCCTGTTTTGTGTAGGTTCTGGGCATCTTAACTCAGATTCTACCATGCCCCACAGAAAGTGCTTTATCCATTACCCAGCTCCCCAACTCTCACATTTTGTGGACCATGTAATCCAAACTTTTAAATGAAAACAATGAATATGCAAAACAAAGAAAAGTAAAATTGAGATTTGTTCTCAGTGGGGTTTATGTTTGCCAAATGAGTTACATGTCTCCTTGCTATAGTTAATCATAAACATGGAGAGATTTAAATGATTCATTATCTGGTTATGTGATTCTACTGATAAGGCTAGAAATACTTTTCAGAGTTTTGAGGACAATCTCTTTGCTTTAAGATACATTGTCTAGACTTCTAGATTCTCAAACTATTCCTTCAGAGTTTCCAATAAAATCATGGATACCTGCCCCCAATAGATACTGTAACTAAGCATGACACAACAGTAGGGATTCATTTTGATACTTCCACAATGAAAAAAAAGCTTGATTTTTGGATCAAGCAAGTGTTTAAAAAGTGTTTCTGAGCCCCTTGGAGGAAGGTGCTTTCTAAATAAAAGTTTCATTTGATCTTTTCAAAATGTTTATTTTAGACATGCATCCTTTTGTAAAATATTTACACGTATCCTCACAGCAAACAGTCACATTAGTTTTGCTAAAGATATGAAATTTACTTAACCAAAATTGCTTGCTTTTCTGGGTCCAAACAGCAGGATTTCCCCAAATCCAAAAGAGATAAAGGGATTTCCCTACAAAGCCTCTTCAAGAATCAGATAGGAGTTTGGAAAGGGCAATCCTGAAATAAGACCCATTTAGATTAAGAACTTTCTTAAGATCTTGACTTGAAGAGTCTACATCAGCTCAAACACCTGCAAAACGAGCAAAGAAGCCATAATTTCCCTGAAATGCTATGCTAGAGTCTAGCTAATTCTTTTCACTGCCAGGGACTCTGTTAATGTTGTGGGGGGTGGGGTGGGGGACAGCAGGTTTTAGCAGATTTTCTAGGACTCCACAAGAGAGGATAGATTTAGGGATCATATGTTTCATCCAAAGAAAACATGAAGAAAAGAAATTAGAGGTGAGTCTGAGATGTCAAAATATTTCTCCTGTTGGCAGCAAGCCCCATGATAAGGATATTTTGAGAAGCAAACAACCCTACTTGCTCCTTTGAGCATATTTTGAATATATCTACTGGGAAATCATAAGGAGTAAGTCCTTTATGATAAAAGGAAAGCTCACTGTGAGAAATCCCACAATGAAACAGATGGCATCAGGGCTTGGTAAATAATCAGCAGTGCTGGCTTTGCCTATATATGCCTGTCTGTGTAAGCAGTGTGAGATAAACCATGTGCCCAGTCTGGGCCTCAGTTTCTCCTTTTCTAATGCTTTTCTGGTATTTTATTGATCTATGTCCTCTCTTGGTGTGTCCACTGGGCTCTTTCCCAGATTTCCTTCTGCACCCACCTTCCAAAGACACTGCATCTTTATGGGACATTGCTCCTTTATATCCTTGTAAATGATATTTATAAGACATGAGGTACACATATAAATCCTTCACCTTTTTAATCACTTTTCCCATGTGTCTAAAATTATATCCAATAAAACTTTCTTTATTGTGACCTTATCAAAATCTTTCTTTGCTCTCATTCAGAAAAATAAAATAAAAAGGTTATTAACAGTCTTTAAGGGGTTTGAGTGCTCAGCAGTCAAGGGTACTCGCTGGTTTTCCAGAGGACCTGGGTTCAATTGCCAGCACCCACATGGCAGCTCACATCTGTCTGTAACTCCAGTTCTAGAGCTTTTAATACCCTTATGCAGATATACATGCAGGCAAAACACCAATTAACATAAAATAAAAATAAATTATATATGCTGGGTGGTGGTGGTGCATGCCTTTAAAAGAGAAAAAGAAAATGTTGTGGAATATTTCTTTACACTGTGTGAGTACTAGGTCTTAGTCATATGGTTTTGCTTATGCAGACAAAAAGGATTATAGGTATCCAAGCAGGTTCAGATGGCAAAAACCTCTAAACAGGTTGTAATATATTTAACTATGTCTGTAAGCTTTAAAAAAAAAGAAGAAGAAAGAGTATAGACAGTCATAAAAATAAACAAATAAATGAATAAATAAATAGTTTAAAAATAATAGAGTAAAGTCTTTGTTTGTTTTGTTTTTCAAGACAGGGTTTCTCTGTGTAGCTTCGCGCCTTTCCTGGAACTCACTCTATAGCCCAGGTTGGCTTTGAACTCACAGAGATCCGCCTGCCTCTGCCTCCCGAGTGCTGGGATTAAAGGCATGTGCCACTACCGCCCAGCCTAGAGTAAAGTCTTTAAAGAAAGAATAAAGTAATAAAAAACTGTAGAGATGGGGGTCTGAATCCTGTATGTTATTGTGTTGTCTTTAATTTTTTTGATTGTTGATGAGCAAACAATAGCTGCTGAGAGACACTGGATTACAAAAACTACTAAATTAAACCAACCTATATATTTTAAAATGTCTTAACATCAAAATGGAAGTAAAAAAAATATGTTACATTGGGGAAGAAGTTATGCTTTTGTTTCTACAGAAAGCAAAAGGCTGTGAATTCATTCAACACTGATAGATAATCAGATTTGATCAGAGGAGAACCCATGAAAATCTTGACTCCAGACATAAAGAAATAAGCCTAAAAAAACCCCTACAAGATAATATATATATATATATTACCTGCTCAACCATAAAACAAAAAATCATCTTTGACTGGCTTGTATATAATGCATAGTCTATACTTAACCTTGGCTGTCCTAGAATTCACTCTGAGGACCAGGCTGGCCTCAAACTCAGAGAGATGTGCCTTCACTACTGCCCAGTTTCAATATAGTTTTTAAGTGTTAATGCAGATCTGTATGTTACCTTTGAAAGTATGTGTTTTCAGAACAAGGGAACTAGATACTAATGAAAACAGGTGACCCAGGTGATCCAACCTCTCAGAGTGCTTCTGTTGCAGTTTCCTCAGAGCTCTGTATCCAGAACAGCTTCAGGGCTGCTGGCAGTGATGGTTCAGACTCACAGACTATTCTAGCCAGGACTTGACCATTATCCTAATTTTCTCAGAGTCCCACAAAGATGCCAGCACCCCCAAACAACAGTAAGGAGTCTAGAGAACACAATGCCCACATTCCTAAGAGGGTGGGGGTGGGGATTTTTGGTCATTCTGTGGGTTGTGGATATTTGTCATTGTTCAGTGGAATATAGGAATATGGGATAAAAAGACAACAAGTCATTTTTGTTATACTGAATATATGTTTCTACTCTTGTTTAAGGTATTGTGCTTATGAAGCTCATTTAAAAATGTAATGTATAATTAAGAAATGCAGGTTGGTAATTGATTATCTATAATAATCAAACTTGTAGTTATATTAGGTATGTTTCAAAGTTTAGATATATTTAAATAGGTAGATGGTCTTCAAACACTTTAAAGATCTACAGAATATGGCATTTAAGATGTTTAATAGCTTAAGATTTTTTTCATGACAGCAAGACATGTGTGCTCCTGGCAGTCCCAGTTTACTTCAGAGAAGATGATGGGCACTGAAGAAACTCACATGGAGTTTGTTTTCATTATGGCAAAGTTAGCCATTTTAGCAAGGCACTGCTTTTGCCTTGATTGCTGACAGTATGCTGTAAAAACTGGACAAGCAGGACACAAGAGAAAAAGATTGTCACACTTTGCCAAAACAAAGCAGGATAGTCCTTCAAAATTCCTGCTTCATAGAAAAGTCTGACAGATATTCTAGGCCTTTCAGGCCAAAGATGGATGCCCCAACATGGCAGAGAAATTTTGGGTGACAGTCTAGGCAGCAAGATGTCTGCCATTTCCATTGGTTGGGGAGTTGCTTGCACTGTACTTTCTGTTTACTTGGGTAATATTATAACCTTCTGGGGTCTTTGATGGAGTTGAAGACTAGATAATTATAGTTACAGTTTTCTTTCATTATGATAGAAGGTAAATTAGTCACAAAACTTTGGACTCACCAAGATAGGATGAATAATGGTGTATTTTCTCTGAATTTTCCAAATACAAATGGACTGGATATTGTGAATGTAATCCTTACCTGATATTTGTTTGTGTTATATATAGCTTTACTATGCTAAAGTTAAAACACTTCCTTTTCATATAGACAAAAAGGGAGAACTGTTGTAGAATATTCCTTTACACTGTGTGAAGATATGTCACTGTGATTGGCTTAGTAAAAAGCTAAGTGGCCAATAGTTAGGTAGGATTTTCAGGGCAGAGAGAATGCTGGGAAGAAGAAGGTGAAGTCGTCAGCCAGATGCAGAGGAAGCAAGACATGTAGGAGTAGAGGTAACAAGCCATGAGCCCTGTGGCAGCACATAAATTAATATAAATGGGTTAATTTAAGTTATAACTGAGCTTTCATAATTAATAAAGAGTCTTCATGTGGTTATTTGGGAGTGGGTAGGCAGGACAGAACCTTGTGATGGCATATGAATACATAGAGCAAGAGATTAGGTAGGTTCCTATTTGACTGTAAGGTAGGGGATGGAGACAGGTAAAATCTTGACTGGTAAAATCTTGGCACAACAAGGGGGTAGGTATAAGCATGAAACAGAAGTTTTCTTTTGAAAAGTTTTAGAATTAGGATCTTTTTGTGCTTTAACTCTAAGAATTACAGTAGTGGTAGCCAGCTAATCCATAATGATGTAATAACAACATTACTAAATGTACAGTGTGTTAGCCTCAGTTAGATGAATTCACATGATTGAAGATAATTAGGCCCCTTTCTTTATAGTAGTCTACATTTGAATTTTTCTTCTATTTCTTCCTCTGTGGCTATACACATAGTACTAGTAAAAGTCTTTGGATCCAAATTGGCCTATAAGATTGAGTAAGGTGTAAAAAGAAATCCAATTAGTTATATTAAAAAATATATACACTGTACCAACATAGTCTGACTGTAAGTATAAATAAATGCTTTTTTAGCTTTTGGACCATGCTGCATTAACATGTGAGGTCAGCATGTTGGATCACAACCAGCATTTTATAAAATTAAATGGACCAGAATAGGAATAGTTGCTATTCCATAATAACAGTTATTATTGGCTTGTGAAGATTTGTGTATATATATTCCTACTCATACTGCAAATTTTGTCTGTGTCTGTTGAGAAGATTCATCTTTGGAAATGGACTCTGAGGTGAAGATTTGTGTGGAGTAAATTCATTAGGAAATATAGTATGTGGGTCACAGCTATGAGAAGGAGTAGGCCTGGGAAGATGGAGCAACTGAACAGAGATGTGATCACAGCATAGGCCTCAGTTGGTCCCACATAATTATCTTATGGTCAAACAAATATGTAGAAGGGCCATGGTGCTTCTGTGATGATGTGAGAGTGAGATGCTCCCAGAAGAGGTTTGCTGACTTGAATATATGTCTCTTTTTCATAGTCTGAAGGGGCTGTGTTGTGAATTCCCAGAAGTTTGCATAGCATTAGAAATGCAAGGCCCAATTATGAATAGGATAGTCTAGCGGTTTCTGCAACATCCACATATGGTGATATTTTATTTGTGCTGAAATGTGAATTTATTTGTATGTTAATAAACAAAGTTGCCTGGGGGTCAGAGCTAATAGCAAGCCATAGCAGAAGTCTGGCAGTGGTAGCACATACCCTTAATCTCAATCACATGACAGGTAGATTTCTGGAGAAACACGCCTTTAATCTCAATACCATAGAAGACCTGGAGGTCTGTATAGACAGGCAGTGACGAGGAGGTCATGTGGTTGGTTTTAAAACCAGTGAGAAGTCAGAACAGAAAATCAATAAAAAGACACACAGGAAGTAAGCCTCTCTTTCTCAGGGGAAGGACGACAGCAGCAGCAGGTGAGAAGCAGGCGGTTTTAGTCTCAGCTCTTAGCTACTGCTCTGACCTCTTGGACTTTTAACTCTGCATTTGGCTCTGTGTTTCTTATTTAATAAGACTGTTACATCCACAAAGCTATGATCTAGTACTCTTTTCCTCAGAGCAGGTTTCCTCCATAGCAAAGATTCTCAACCTAACCATCATTGAAATTTAGGACTGTGAAAAATCACTGCTATGAGGGTCACCCTTTAACATGTAGGATGTAATAAAAATCTTTTTCCATTTTTAATGGGTGATCACTGACAACTTTCAAATCTTACCCCTACCCTCATCTTCCTTTTCTCTGAAAAAGCCTAGAAATTCTTGAGGGCCCTCCCTTGTACCCAGTGGAAAGTTCAAACCAGGCAAATCCCAGGACCATGGGTGGGAATCTTTTCCTCATCTGATCTTGTAACCACAATGAAATTCTATGTCAGTTTTAGGGTGTTGTGGGTAACTTCCAATTATACTGTTCTCTAGACATGCTCATTTAGGAACTACAAGACTTCCCATAAATTCTTGAAGTATTCATGTGTGTGTGTGTGTGTGTGTGTGTGTGTGTGTGTGTGTGTGTGTGTGTGTGAGAGAGAGAGAGAGAGAGAGAGAGAGAGAGAGGGAGGGGGGGTAGTAGTTCCTCACTCAACAGATTCACTGAGATCATTTTGCAAGTTCTATCTAATAAATTAGGCTGCCTGTTTTCTTTTTTTTCTTCTGATATATTTTTTTATTATTATTTTTTAATTTTATTTTACAATACTATTCAGTTCTACATAATAGCCACATATTTCCTTGTTCTCTCCCTTCCTGCCCCCTCCCCTTCCCCCCAGCCCACCCCCCATTCCCACCTCCTCCAGATCAAGGTCTCCCCGAGGACTGGGATCGACCTGATAGACTCAGTCCAGGCAGTTCCAGTCCCCTCCTCCCAGATTGAGCCAAGTGTCCCTGCATAAGTCCCAGGTTTCAAACAGCTATCTCATGCAATGAGCCCAGGACCTGTTTTCTTATTTCTAGTGTAGTTGTGAGATCAGAGTGGGTGGTCTGAGGAGGAACCCAGCTGGAGGCTTTAAACTTGGATTGTTTTATTTATGGAGGACATTAGTTCCTTCTCTGGAAGTTGCATAAAGTCATTTAGGCCCAGCAAAATGGCATCATGGGCTGATTTGCACTTGGCTGCTATTTTTAAGTTCTGTTTTATGAAGGGGGAATAAAGGAGAATAGCATAGTTGGGTTTTAATAACTAGAGTTTCAACTGCCCTGCCTGGAAACTATTATACCATTCCAAAGACTGAAAACTACACAGAGAAGAAAAAAAAAACAAAAAACATAAGCCGCTGAGCTAAAGTAGTGGCTTTTGTGAGTAATTGCTCAGGACTTTTCTTCTAACAATTACAGCCAGTGGTATGCCACATTTTATCCTTATTGCCTTAATTGTTAAATGTATGTTTGCTCCAACTTACAGAGGTTAAAATGAACTGGAATTGGTTAGTATAATAGCATCAGACCCAACCAGTAGTTACTTTCAAATATGTATTTGGGGTATAAGAATGAACTTCTTTTACCTTTTATTTTGGTTTAAATGTGAAGTGTCCCCAATAGACTGGGATTTTCTTTGCCAGCTGGTGACACTGTTTTGGAAGGCTGTGGACCCTTTAGGAATGAAGCCTTTGTGGATGGAGCAGGTCCCTAAGAATGGACCTTGATATTTTACAGTGCAACCTCTCTTCTTGTCCACTCTTACTTCCTAATTGTGGTCTTAAATGTTGCCACATCATGTTTTTACTGTGGCCTTCACCACTGTGATGAACTGTGGCCCAAACAAACCCTTGCTCCCTCAAGTTGCTTCTCTCAAGTGTTTGGTCAAAGCACTGAGAAAAACAAATACCTCTTTTATAGACATCCATTGTTGTTAATCTGCATGATTTAAATGTTAGAAATTCTTCTGTTTCTGTGGCAACATTTAGGAAAATATTAAAACAATATGATTTTAATTCGCTCACATATCAATTACTCCTTTAAAAATTATGAGTGTGTTTATGTGTTTGGAATTGCACATGTATGTGTATGTAGCCAGTGAACTACCTCAGTCATTGTTACTCAGGTGCTGGTCTCTTTGTTGTAAGTCAAAATTTTCTCATTGGCCTAAAACTCACCAATGAGCCTGGGCTGTCTAGCCAGTTAGTAGTGAAGTCCGGGTGTCCACTTGTCTGCACATACAGAGCTAGAACTACGAGCATGCATTACCATACAGAGCTTTTAAATACGGATTTTGAAGAATGAGTTCTGGGGATTGATCTCAGTTTGCATTGTTGTTACAAACTGATGAGTTCCCCATGCATATTAGAGAAACACTTTACCAGAATGAACCATCTACTCATCAGTGTATTATTGATACAAACTGTTGTATTAGCTTTATGTATTTTGGGGTACTAAACTCAGGGCTGATTTAATGAATAAAACCAGAGGTTTTATTAGGAAATAATTCACTTAGGAGGAATTGTGTTTAAATATCTTGGGTACACTGGAGGTAATTCCAAGCACACATGTTCCTCAAAGTGCAACCAGGCTTTGTCCTGATAACGCATCATAAGTTGAAACTACCTCACTTGAAGATCCTTATGCTATGCATAACATACTGAACATCAGAGTTTTACAGCACAGTGCACTGTAGAGGGTCCATCTCTTGTCCTCATGATGATGGGGCTGGGTAGTGACTGTAAATCATGCCGCTGTGAATGGTTGTATCCAGGTCTCTATAATGTCTTTGTCATGGGTATATACCTAAGAGTAGAATTGCTGGGTTATAGAATAAATCTGTGTTTGGTCATTTGAGGAATTGTCAAATTCTTTCCCAAAGTGAGTTCACCATTTTACATCCTTACGAGCAATGTGTTCAAGTTTAGTGTCTGTGTAGTCTCATCAACACCCAGCTCTTAAGCTGTCATCCTTATGGATATGACATGTGGTGTTAATATGGATTTTAATTGAGTTGCCTCAGTGACTATCAGTGCTCAGTATCTTTTCATGTGGCATCTATCCATGAATCTTCTCTGCAGATATGTCTGTTCAAACACTTTGTTCACTATTAAATTAAACCCCTTACCCTTTTTCCTTATTGAGTGGTACATGTTTTTTATGTGTTGTAGATATAAATTCCTTATCAGAAATTATTTACATTAGGTGTTGTGGTGGTATTCTAATTGTACTGAAATGTGATTTTGATTGTATGTTAAAAAATAAAGTCGCCCGGGGGTCAGAGCTATTAGAGCCATAGACAGAGTGTGGCGGTGGTGGCACACGCCTTTAATCCCATAGATCTCTGTGTGTTCAGGGATACAGCCAGCATTGGAGACATATGCCTTTAAGACCTAGGGGGCTGTACATTCAGACAGTGACGAGGCAGTCACGTGTTTGGGTTTACAACCAATGAGAAGGCAGAACAATAATACTATAAAAAAGACGTACAGACAGGAAGTAGCCCTCTTTCGGGAAGCTGGGACACCGCAGGCGGAAGGGTGAGATTTTAGCTCTGAGCTCTGACCTCTCGGCTTTCTCTTTTACATTGTTTCTGTGTTTCTTATTTAATAAGACGGTTAGTTACATCTACAAGGTGTGTTTTATTTATTTTCAGCAACTCTATAAAGAAGACACTATGTTATAATTGCTAACAAACCTTATTTCTGTTCCTGTGTATCTTAGTGAGATTGTGATTCATATTAAAATACTACATGATAAATATTATGACATATATGTGGGAACAGCTGGAGCCAGAGAGGTAATCAATTCTTCAGAATATGGCATAACGGTAATAATTTATAATAACTATACTAACATTGGGATGGCTCTCAGTTATAAAACTTATTGAGTAAGAGACAGATATTGACTTTGTACATAAAAGTTAAATTAACTATAGTACCCATTTTCTAGAAAACCTGTTCCCACATTTTCTAATGGAAGGATATTTAAAATTATGTATGATTGAATATAGTTCAGGAATATATTTTGGCTATGTGCATACAAGTCACAATGAGTAAGAACGAAGGAAGAACTATGGTGTTTACCCTTAGTCTAGGAAAAGAAAGGATATATTCACAAAGTACTGAGCACTGTTCTACAAAGGCAGACTACAACTATAACCCCTTAAAAATTGGTGAAGCAAAAAAATAATAATAATAATAATAGAGAATAATGATAGCTTTGGAAGTTAAAAAAGGTTATCTACTGGAAGATAATAATTACACTTTCTCTTGTATGATAGGGAAAATTCTTACAGATAAAAATGAACATTGGTAAGCTGATAATTTATTATTTATTATTATAGTTGAATATCATATTGGTATGAGATGAATGAACTGCTGTAATCCTGGGAAGTCTGGAAAGTAGAATCACTTTATGCACTGGAAGATTCCTTCTAGTATAACAGATAGAGAAAACAATAGCCAAAATTCAAAAGAGAAAAATAAGTCTATTTTAAAGAGAAATAACATACACAATAACATTGCTAAGTTTATTTGGACTCTCACTCATAGGGAACATGTCTAGTGGGCTCTGTCCTTTTTCTCTGAGTGGTCCAAAGTGCAATTTCACACCAATTTCCCATGCCTCCTATTTGAGAAAGTTAAGAGTTAAGGCTTCTGGGAAGTGTGAGGAGATAGGGACTTTAGATATTCCATGGTCAGAAGGTTGGATGCTGGAGTCATCACTCAATCTGTTTTTTGTTTGTCTTGTTTTTGGGTTTTTTTCTCTCCAGGAATGACCTGCTTTTCTTTGATTCCTGCAGTCTGACCTATCTTTCAAATCCCTCCTCCCCTTGTGTAACCTAGTTTGTCTCTGTTTTGAGTTTTGTTTTGTCCCCCTCCCACAAAAGCCAGGTCTGCACATTTCTTTCACCTCCAACTTCTATTAGCTAGTTATTAAGTTATTGTTTCCAAGTGAGTGTGAGCTGAAGGATGATGGTGCGTTATAAAATGGACATGCAATTATTCTTCTGTGGTTGGTACATCACCATAACCAGATCAGTGATGGTTGCATTATACAACTTTATGAACAAGGGACATATTTGTTTTTAGTGAAATCCTTATGGTCCAGTTTCAAAGGGCAGAATCTCAAGGAAGTAGATAAATTATTTTCAACAAGAAACATTTAATGTATTACATATAACAAAAGAAGTGGCTGTTTATGAGTGAGGGATTGAGAAGTAGAAAGAAGTGAAGACAAACACTAAGATTGTGTGTACGTGTGCACGTGTGCATGTGTGCACGTGTGTGTGTGTGTGTGTGTGTGTGTGTGTGTGTGTGTTCATGTTGTTGTTATCAACAATGCTGTTCATATTGTTTTTTGTTTTTAAGCAGGGTCTTTCATTGGCCTGGAACTCACCTATTGGCTGGCCAGCAAGAACCAGAAATAGAATTATGAGCATGCATCACCATTTCTACCTTGTTTACATGGCAGTAGGGGTCAAACCCAGCTCCTCCTGCTTGTATGAAAAGTACTTTACCAACTGAATTTCTACCCAGTCCAGGGATTGTTAATAAATGAAAAAGGGGATGAAGTCTAGAGAGATGGCTCAGCAGTTAGAAACACCAGCTGCTCTTACAGAGGTCCCGGGTTCAATTTCAAACACCCACATAGTGGTTCACAACTGTCCATGACTCCAGTTTGAGGAAACCCAACACCACCTTTGGCCTCTACAGGCACCGGGCACGCACATTATATACAGACATACATGCAGACAAATACCCACACACATAGACTTTTTAAATAAAAAGATTTCTTTTGCCGGGTGGTGGTGGCACACGCCTTTAATCCCAGCACTCGGGAGGCAGAGGCAGGCGGATCTCTGTGAGTTCGAGGCCAGCCTGGGCTACCAAGTGAGTTCCAGGAGAGGTGCAAAGATACACAGAGAAATCATGTCTCGAAAAAAACAAAAACAAAACAAAACAAAAAAGATTTCTTTTATGTTTTGAGATGATAATATAGTTAAATATTTTCCCCTTCCCTCTTCACCCTCTGAAACCTCCCATATACCCCTTTTTGTTTTCTTTCAAACTCATGGCTTCTTTCCTCATTAATCATATATATATATATATATATATATATATATAATTTCATAACTACAACCTTCTCAGTCTATATAATGTTACTTGCTTGTATTGTCAAGGCTGACCATTGGGAACAGGGAAACCAGTCGTTGCTCTTATTTACTGTAGTAATTTTTTTGTGTAGGGTTGAGGTCTCATGGGATTTCCCCTGTCAATTTCAGCATGTCTCTTGGTGTCATCCCTGTTCACTCATATTTAGGTAGTCGTGTTGGTGAGACTTTGTGAGTAAAGCTTCTGATATGCCTAAGATATACATTCTCACAGCAAACTTCCTGATCCTCTATCTCTTATAATCTTCCCATACTCTCTGCTACAATGTTTGAGCCATAGATGCTAGAGTTGCTTTATAAATGTATCCACTGGGATCAGGCTCCACAACTCTGCATTTTGATTTGTTGTGGTTTTCTGTAGTGGTCTTCCTCTGCTGAAAAGAGAAGTTTCCCTGATGATGGGCGAGAACCACATGTATCTCTGAGTATAAGGACAAATACTTAGAGTGGACTTAGGGATTATGCTAAGTAAGGGCTGAGTAAAGTGCTGACTGTAAATTCTCCTCCAAGATCTGTGACTTCACTAGCACTTTGTATTTTGCTAGGTTAAGAGGATGCGTGCGGAATGACTTCCCTCTTGATGAGCCTGTATTAAGACCAAATAGAGAGCTGTGGGTTACTGTCAAAGTATGAGTACCAATACTAACTATATCCTTAGGGTAAGTGTGCTATTTTGATTGTTATGGTTCACAGGCTTCACAAGTAACTTCAGAAACAAGGAAAACAAAAAAGGGACCATCGCTGGGCTGTAGTTTGAGGGAACACTAGCAAGAGGAACAACATGGTACAGTGATCTCATCCACAAAGAAAAATAATGGGGTGGGGACTTAAATTAAGGAAGGGAACTGAGATAAATAGAAAGGAAGGAGAGAGTAGCATATAATAAAAGCAAGTATGTCTAAAAATGTCAAAAGGAATTTACTAGCTACTTAAAATCATAATGCATATAACTCTGTATATAGTTACAGATATATAGTTTACATGAAAATTTCCCATCCGAGCTGCCAATGTTCTCTCCAAGAACCAAAAACTATCTAACAAAAACTCCAGCACCAGGCATGGGGAGCCATTTTTTGACTTATTGTTCAGGGTTGTCCAAGAGACTTCCCAAACATTTAAAGCTATTGCTATTGTTCATGGTTACCTACCAAAGGTAAAGGCAAGTCCCTATTGCTGAAGACAGTATGTACTTCAGACACAGGGTCTAAAGGACCCTGAGCTGGCACTGACCTGAATGCCTCCTTCCTAAGGACTAGCTTTCATGGTACTAGAAGGCACCATACAAGCTTCTAAAGGAAGGAAGCATCTGATAGGACTAAATATGAAATTAAAACGAAATTGGTATATTATAAATGGGCTGAAACAATTTAATATAGTTGTATTTAGAAGATATGTGAAAAATAGCAATCAGCATCATAATCTCAGGTCTAAAGAGTATTTCATATAAGAGAGCTATAGTTATATCCTTTTCTGAGACTTGTAAACTTACCTAGATGTCTCCCACTTGACCCATATCATGAGAGTGATCATATCAATTCTTTTGCTCTAAAGGTTACATAGACCCTTATCATGAAGGATCAAGAGCAAAAGTGCATATGAGAGACCAGAGTGGAATGTGTACACAAGGAGTGTGCTCAAAGATATTGTCTGGAAGTTATAAGCTTTCTAAAATTATGACCCTTCTAAAGATGAACCTTCAGCTAGTTGCCCATCTATTGGTGTTTCACTGTGCATAATAAAATATAATGATTCTCAAATTTCCAGAGCATGTATAACTCCCTAATTTCCATATAAAATATTAATATTAAGTACCTTTAAACTACAGGAGAACCTTGGTTTCATGGGCTTCAAAAGCAAAAGCAATTTAATAAAGACTCCATTTGTAATAAATGGGCAATATTTCAAAAATATCCACTAAAATGCTCCAAAATGAAAAGTAGTTATCTCTATATACACTAAGCTGATTAAGAAGAACTTGGTAATTTCAGGTTATTTTCATTAGATCATAAATCAAACTATAATCTGGAACTTGAAAGTCAAAATATGATTTGACCTTCATATATAAGGTAGATGGTCAAACCAATGTTAGGGTGCACTTACAGAATTTTTTTCAGGGAAGAAAACAGAGTTTGATTTTTGTCCTACCTAACATTTTGTCAGTGAAGAAATGTGAATCACTTAAATGATTTATCTAGGATTATATCTGTTGACCTAGAACTAGAAGCCATGTGACAGGTGAATCATATGAATGATATCAGAGAGTAGCATTCTTAAGAGAGTACATGGTTAGTTCTGATTGTTGGGTTAAAAGCCTTAGAGAAAGGTGTATGTTTAACTAATGTTGAATGGACACATTATCTCTCTGAAACTTGCCAGGTATTGACAAATCACTAAATGACTGTGCCACGATCTCTATGTTCAGCAATTCTTCCTTTTTAAGGTTGTTGTGAAGAACAGACTCCAATTTCTTGGAACTAGGAAACTAATGCAGGGTTCTGGGCATGTAGACAGGTGCCTTACCACCTGTCTTATACAACCTCAACACAATCCTTTATTTATTCTATATTTGATAGGATCCTTACATGATTGTATTGTATTGAGTATGAGCTTAAATGTAAATTGGTTTGGGTCTTGCCTTTAAAGCTTGGAGGAAAGCTGAGGAATTAATACTTATGCATCTGTCTGTCTTTCCCTTGACAGTGAAAAATGTATCTATTTCTGGGTTCCAGGGTCTAGAACAATGTGTGACATATAGTCAATGTTCAGTAAATACTCCAAGAATAAATGAATAAAGTGCCAGTTGGACACATGTAAATAACTAACATAAATGTAGAAGTAGTAATAGTTATGGGATAATAGTGAATTGAATGGCTGGAGTATTTTTGGTCATTGTTAGATTCCAAAGAAGCCAACATGAGTTTGATTCATGAGTTTACTGACATGAATTTACTCAGCTGAAATACCACACGACTGGGGTCTGAGTCCCAATCCTAAACTGTGCCTGTTTCTTTGAACTTGGTCAAACCACAATGGACTAGGTAGTTTCAGGTTATTTTCATTGGATCATAAATCAAACTATAATCTGGAACTTGAAAATCAAAGTACGGTTTGACTTTTGTCTATAAGGTAGATGGTCAAACAAATGTTGGGGTATACTTACAGAATATTTTTCAAGGAAGAGAGCTGGGTTTAATTTTTGTCCTACCTAACATCTCGTCAGTGAAGAAATATGAATCACTTAAATGATTTATCTAGGATTACATCTCAGTTGACCCAGAACTAGAAGTCATGTGACAGGTGAATGTTATGAATTGGTAGAATGTTATCACTGGTAGATGGCTTGTCTATTATACATGAAGGTTCAGTCTCCAGTACTGAAACCTGGTAGATGTCAACATTTTGCTTGTAAAGTGAGAGGATTAGACCCCAGAGATGACTCTGCTGACAATACAAACAAATTAAGTTGAATGAATGTAAGATAGTGCTGAGTGATAGGGACTGTTCCCATCTAGAAAGGACTGGCCCATCTGGAAGGGCTCTCCTTTTTTGAGTTTAGCAGATAGTTTCCACTTAGGAATAAGGATCTATTATTCCTTTGCCTTCTACATTTTCAAGAGAACTCTAGATTTATTTTTTAACTTTTGGAATGTCCCTAATTTTTCATGTCAGCAATTATTGAAAAATTAAAACAAGCAAACAAAAATGTCACAGCCCCATGGTGGTCAGATATTTCTATGCACCATATTTGATCCCTGTGTTAGTAATGGTTCATCTCCACATCATCAAGATTTTTCCCCAAACCCTGCACTTCCTAAAGTAAGATAGCTAAAGTTAGGAAGTGATGTCATTAGTTTTTGGAGTGACCCCTGCTTTCCCACAAGATATGACACTGTCTTTTTTTTTTTTAACTTGTGAGCCATATGGCAGTCAGATTTTGATGTAGACAATATAACACTATAATATAGATGCTACTACCTGGGATTTTTGAGATAATTACTACTTGAAAACCATACTGTGATCTCCGTTCCTGGTAACTACAGAGGGAAAAAGGGAGTTTTTCTTTATTTAGTTCTTATTGCAGAATTTTTATGGACCATTTTCTCAAAGAGTATGGCCTTAATTGAATGCTGACATCTTTGAGCTGACTGGAAGAGGTTTCTTGGCTTTCCCATCATGCTTTCCTCTTCTGGTATCTGTATCTATTTTCAATGAGCTAGCTATTTTAGAACAGTAGATGTCTTTCATTATTGCTGACACAGATCTTGGTGTTTTCTCCACATTTGCACCATGTAGATTGATTTCTTTTATGTTTATTCAGCTACATTTTGCATGCCTAAGAGAAGCTGATGTGGTACTCCATTTATCACTTTACCTGGCCACGTCTTTAAAAGAGACCTATTTATTTCTAACTGAATTTTTAAAAATAATTCATTTATAGAATTTATCTGAAAGAAATCTGGCAGAAAACTGTAGTATTTCCTGTCTGTTGACCTGGTTCTGTTCTGTCTAGTGTGTTCTTAGGTAGCAGGGATTCATGATTCATGGCCTTTTTTGTTGTTGTTGCTTGTTTGTTTTTGCTTTCTTGTATATATCTATTTATAGTCATTTGTCTTCAATGCGGGTTAACTTGAGGTATTTTTAAAACTAAGCCAAACCAAAGCAAAACAAACTTTAGTATAGAAAAACAGAGCACAGAATCTGAGGTAGATTATGCAATTTGACTGTCATCTTTTTCCATTATTTATTCATTCTATGAACTTGCTCAATCTTAGTTCCCTCATCTCCAATGTAGTGATCAAAATAGCATCTCCCAGAGCTGGGGATGTAATTCACGGCAGACTGCTTGCCTAGCATGTGTAAGTTTCAATCCCCAGCACAAAAGTAAAAAGAAAATAAAAAGTACCCCTCCCTCAAAGGAATGTTTTAAAAGTTAACTGACAGTTAATGGTTTATAATATATGCTCATTAAATAATAACTGCTAATTAGTTTGTTATTTGAAAATTTCTTAGGAAGCATAGCATGGGGCTACAGACAACATTTTGTCTACCTGTAATATTCATTTGTAATATTTGTAATTGACTTTCCAAAACTGTACCTTTTCTCTTTTCTTTCTGCATCTTATTATCCTACTCTCTACTCTTTTTAATTTATTCATTGACTGTTTGATTATGTACTAAGAACCAGGTGTGGGGAAAGATACTGAGGAAACAGGGATGATTAAATAAATAAGCTCCTCTTAAGTTTATTGTTGATGGACTAAGGGGGCCTACACACAGCTCCCAAATAAATCACACAGAGTCTTATTCTTTCTTATGAATGCCTGACCTTAGTTTGGCTTGTTTCTTGCCTGCTTTTCTTAAATTATCCCATCTATCTCTGGTCTTATGCCTCTCTGTATACTTTTCTTTACTTTTTACTCTGTGGCTTGCTGTGAAGCTGGATGGCTGGTCTCTGGAGTCCTCTTCTCCTCCTTCTTTTGCTTCCCCAATCTCTCTTCTCAGATTTCTTCTTCTATTTATTCTCTCTGCCTGTCAGCCCTAGCTATCCTTTCTCCTTCCTATCTATTGGCCATTCAGCTCTTTATTAGACCAATCAGGTGTTTTAGACAGGCAAAGTAACACAGTTTCACAGAATTAAAAAAATGCAATGTAGAAGAATGCAATACATCTTTGCATCATTAAACAAATGCTCCACAGCATAAACAAATATAACACATATTCAACTAATATTCCACCACAAAGGGTAGCTGGATCTGCTAGGCCAACAAACTCATGAATGTACAACTGTGAATTCACAGTGAATAATCAAAGTTAATGAGCATTCTTATATGCTCTTAGTTGAAGGACTATGGAAGACAATAACATTATGGGTATTTTTCGGGTACTTCTTGCAAAGCACTTATACTTACTGTTATATTTGAATCCTACAATGATTGATGACATGCCAATGTCACTAATTCCCATTACTCAGAAGAAGATAGTAATTAGTTTCTTGCCTCATTTAATGTCAAACATTAAAAAGACTTAAAGAAGTATTTTCAGTTGTCAAATTCAAAATCTGTACTCTTTCTAATAATTTCCTGAAATATTTAAAACATGTATTTATTTATTTATTTATTTATTTATTTACTGGTACCTTTTGTGTGTATGTGTTTATGTGTTCGGGGGGCAGATAGGGAAGAGTTACCACATCATGCATGTGGATTCAATATAACAACTTCTTTTAGCAACTTCTTGTAGTGATTTCTTTTCTGCTACCATATGGATTGGGAGTATTGAGCTAAACTCCTGTCAGGCTTGGTGGGAAGCACTTTTATCTGCTGAGCTCTCACTAGAACCTTGTGATAACTAAGAATTTAAACCTCTATTAAACTAAGAATTAATAAAATTATCTGATTACTTGGTGGCTACAGAAAATAACTGCTTTTCAAATAACTTTGTTTCAAGTTTTATCATTGAGGCCAAGCTCCATGCTTCCATCCCTGAAGACAACAAGGATGTCTTCTGGTGTAACTCTTAATTGTTGTTCTGAGCTCATCCAGTTCCTCCAAGATCAACCTCCAGATCCAAAGGAAGGCCAGAGCAAATATACCCTTAATTCCTCCCATCTCAGATACCAGCCTGTATGCCATGATTCCTGATGTATACATATGCACAAATCTAGTTTTCTCTCAGTTTAAAGAGACAAAAATATAAGAGTATAAAATTTTCATTTCTTTTTAACAGAGTCAAATGTGGTGATGTTGTGTCCCCCAATATATTGTGTACCCTAATAAACTTATCTGGGGTCAGAGAACAGAACAGCCACTAGACAGACATAGAGGCCAGAAAATGGAGGCACATACACCTTTAATCCTATCACTTGGGAGGCAGAGATCCAGTTGGATCTGTGTGAGTTCAAATCCACACTGGAAACCACCAGGCATGGTGACACACACCTTTAATCTCAGGAAGTGATGGCAGGAAGCACAAAAGTATATTAGGCATGAGGACCAGGAACTAGACTTGTTAACCTTTTAGGCTTTTAGCAGCAGTCCAGCTGAGATCCATTTGGATGAGGACGCAGAGGTTTCCAGTCTGAGGAAACAAGATCAGCTGAGGAACTGGTGAGGTGAGGTTCACTGTGGTTTGTTCTGCTTCTCTGATCTTTTACCATTCACCCCAGTACCTGGCTCAAGGTTTGTTTTTATTAGTAAGACCTTCTGACAGTTCGTGATACAGTCAAACTTCTTGGAACATCTAAGATAAGAGTTGTGAACCTTCTAGCCAGGGCTTGATGAGGTAGAAACCCAGACTGTGTGTACACAGGGCTTCCTGTGTCTATTTCTGTGATAAACTCACATTTCAAGAGGTAAAAGTAGAACCTAGCCAGGACACCTTGTATACATGCTCTGGGAGGACTGTTTGGAAAAGCTGTGAGTATTCCCCCACCAGAGCCAGACATTTAAACAGTATGTCATATTGATATTCTTGCTTTAAAGTCAATGTGGTTTTAACAGAATCTATAGGTAGAAGGCTCACCAGCAGTCACATAACAGAGAAATCCCAACAGCCAGTCTCAGAGATCAACTTGGAGTGTGTTACCGGCTCCCCACAAGAGACTGCTTAGTGATTTCTCAGTTACAACACCACAACTTACCCTCCATCATGGGACCTAAAGGAAGTGAGCACCCTTATCATAGGGGAAATTCTGCCCTCTCTTCTAGAAAACTTGTTTGTGAGACATTATAGGGGAAGAAAAGGGAGCAAAGTGGCTCATGGCATTTTGCATTTCCAAGGGCTTTAATTCCCTCTGTGTGATGGAAGTTGGAGCATGGCAGACAGCAGAACAAGGACCTCCCAAAATGTCCAAGTCCTCATTCTTGAGACACTGGCTACATTATAACTGGTGATGATGTCATCTTACACGATGAATGGACATTTTTAGATAGGATGGAGACTGAGGACTTTGAGATGGAAAGAGTATCTTAAATAATCCTATTGAGCACGGTGTAAGTCCATGAGTGAAAATACAAGGGAAAGACAGATGATGGAGCTGAGACTTATGGGAGAATTCCATGTGTGGCTATTGTCTTTTAAAAAGGTAAGGGTCGGGGGAGTCACCTGAAAGCACTAGGACTAGCCCTCCTTCTATAGGTAGCAAGAGAACATGAACTGAGCCCTGACAGCGGCACAGAAATCAATGTGGCCAACAGCCTAAATGAACAAGAAAATGCACGCCTCGGAACAGTGTCCAGCTCTGCCAACCTAGACTGTAGCCCAAGCAGACTTCAATAGGATTGTGGCATACAGAAATGTCAGAACATATATCTCTGTTGTTACAGCAGCAGTGGAAAACTGGTATAGGCATTGAGAGGAAAAAGGATATAGCTAATGTTACATACCCAGTTGTGACACAGCTAGGAACCATCCCAGGGTGGGGTGGGGTGACTGCCTGTTGGTTACTCTATCTCCACCTACTGAAGTCCTAATTAATCTTTAGTGCCTCTGAGTTTTCCTTATCCTGGTTATCAAGACTATCTGAAGTGATCTGAACTGATCATACTTTCTGATTATGTTTCCTAGAACTTGTCTTACTGTCAAGGATAGACACTCAAAAGAAAAATTTTGTTTTCCTTGGCACTATTTTTTGCTTATCCATTATTACAGTTTCAGTCTAGGGTTTAATAGAATGCTTAAAGAACAGGGGGATAAAAGCATGAATCAATGTGCAGATGAATAAATACTTTGTCAAGACAGATGAAAATGAAGCCAAAGTGTGGTGACTCATGCTTGTGAATTCATCACTTGTGAGACTTAAGTAGGAGGATCCCCATGAGTTCAAGGCCAGCCTTGGCTATAAAGTGAGTACCTGGCTAGCCAGGGCTACTTAGCAAGACCCTGCCTAAACAAGCAAGAAAACAGAACTAAAGTCAAGTTCAACAGAATTTCATATATTTTCCCTCCATTTTCTCAACTGTTCTGGTGAAGGACTGGAGTTCTTTTCCCATGACCACAGTAGGCACTTGTAACTCTCAGTAATTCTATTTCCAGGGGATTTGATGCACTCCTCAGGCACCTGTACACATGTGCACACACACAAACACACATATACATAGACAGGTGGTCAAAAAAATACAAGTAAGATATTTGAAAAGCCTTTGGGGCAGGGAGAGCTGGAGAGATGGCTCTGTGGTTAAGAGAATGTGTTACTCTTGCTGAGGACCTGATCTTGATTCCTACAATCTACAAGGCAAGTGACAATCTTCTATAACTGCAATCTAAGCAGCTCCAATGCCTTCTTCTGACCTCTATGGCCACCACACACTTACATGCTGCCAGAATACTCATACACAGAAAATAATAAAATATATAAGTCTAAAATAACAACAGCAAACCATTTTATAGCAGAGCAGTGGTGGCACATGCCTTTAATCCTAGCACTCAGGAGGCTGAGGCAGGTGGATCTCTGTGAGTTCTAGGCCAACCTGGTCTTGCTGGACAGACCCTGTCTCAAAAAAAGCAAACAAATAAATAACAAAAAAGAACAAACAAATAAAAATATTTTAAAAGAAAGGAATCCTAAGATTCAGGATATTACGGGTCCCATTTTTTTTTTTGACATAATACCGTCATTAGTGAGCTACACTTAATAATGTATACATAGTTTAAAAATACAATTTTATATTCCATTAGAGTATCTTAATTGATAAGTTTTAGACACACATGCAAATAAAAGGAATAATCCCAACTGGACCTACACTCTACCATCCAATGTCTACAGCAGCTCTTCTACAGTAATCCAATGATGGTGATGCTTAAGACTGTGCTGTGATTAAACATCCTTAAAGAAAATATATTAGACCTTAAAGCCTGAGGCTCTCCTCCGCATAGGCAAGACAGTTCTGTAGCTTGACCTGCTTAAGGGGCCCCCTGGCAGTGGGATCAGGATCTGTCCCTGGGGCATGAGCAGGCTTTAGGAGCCTATTACCTATGGTGGGATACCTTACAGGTCCCATTCTTAGCAAATCCAGTGTGTTCTGAATACTGGCACAACACATTCCTAATTTTCATTTGATGTGCACCAGAATGTCACACGTTAGATGATGTACAGAAGAAGATGGATGCTGCACGCAGAGTGTGAAAACTGGGACTGATACCACCTGTGTGTATGCATTTCTGAAAACACTCAGGGGACAACACCTGTCCCAAATTGCTGCCTTTTAATCTCTCTTTCTATTGGATCAAATGGACTCCAGACAAGCAGGCACTTTCATTTTCTCTCAAACACTGTAAAGTACTTTGGAAGGAACAGGATGGGCCTTTCAGGCATCCTGATTGTGCACGTCTGGGCTGAAAGGAGTTGGCTGCAATGCTTAGACTACAATATTTCTAAGTCTGGCTTAGAACTTAAATCTAACCAGATCATTGGTTGGCCTGATTTTATTTTCTGTTCACTTTTACATACTCTGATCTTTTTTCACCTCCACATGTTTTAGTAAAAATCTTCCTGGAATACAAAAAAAAAGAAACTGGAATAAAATGATTTCTTGATTGTCAGTTTCATCAGCATAAATCAGTTGACAATCTTCCGTGGATAGAAGAAGCAGGGATACCAGTTCTGAGTGGATATGTGACTGTTGTAGCCATCCAGGGTTTGCCTGGAGGGTCTCCTAGGGGTCTCCTGCAGCTAGCAGCAGGCTGAAATGCCACTTGCTTCCATGCATACACTTGGGATGGGATTTCCTGTAAGAACATTTTCTTCTGATTCTTAGGTCCTCCTACATTTTTATACACTGGTTACATTTCCTTCATTTTCTTGAATCAAAGAACCCATGTCCTACTAGGACCAAAGATGGATGAACTAGAACATTTTAAAAATGAGAAATAAACAGACCCATACAGTCTATGGACAAATGGATAAAACATCAACTTCTAGCCATGAGTGATCAAAACCTTATTGCTTTTCTTTCTTTTCTTATCCCACCTTGCCATTTTTACTTCTTCCTCGTGTCTCTTCTTGAAGGTCAGGAGGTGAGTCAGTTATGTCTCTTGGGCTGTCTGAATGTACAGTTTGTGCCAGCCTGATGGCATCTATCAGTACAGAGATGCAGACTGCTGCACCCCAGCATTCCAGGGACTCCTGCTTGCTCTGTAGAAGCATCAGGAACAGCCAGGTTCCCAAGGGTGAGGGCCACAAATCAAATTGTCATTTCTTTCACAGGCTTGACCCAGGCAGCCAGTCCCAAAAGACAGCCAGTTCCAAGAGAACATTTCTATTCTGACAAAACCTACGAGGCAACTATTTTATGAATACATTGAATCTCACTTTTACATCAGAAAGAAAAATGGCAATATTATACTCTAGGCAGTGGTGACCCAGTGTCTTGCTGGGCCTGGATTTTGGTTTGGTTTCTCCCATTAATTGGGTGAACCACTTTGGGAAAATGTCTTACTCTCTCTTGGTCTGTTTTTCTCTCTGTAAATTGAGAAATGATGGAAACAAGGAGAAGGAGGTGGAGGTTTGTCATCTGCATTTAGTTTGCACACATACTGTATTGAACTCTGAGCTATTTTTTTTTTCTCTCGTTCAACAAAAGTAGGTGTTTCAGTGTCTGTCACTGGGGCAATGGCCAGCCAGGCTCTCCAGCTGTGTTTTGCCTTAAATTGAGTTTTACTCCTTTCTCTTATCTCATGGGTACCTGAAACATTTTAATTGGCAACACCTGTATGATATGATCTTGAAGTCTATTTCTGGTTTCAGTAGTTTATAATTCCCTGATTCTAAGTCATGTGGGACTGAGAAAAACAAAGAGCTGAACTAGATATTCCAGGCAAATGTTTATATGGATGCTGTGTTCTAGGGTACTCATCACTGGTCCCACTTCACATGGCCAATAGTTTCTGTATCCGGTGGGAACTCTTACTAGTATTGCTATTTTTGGTTAAAATTTGGTAAATGATTCAACGCCACATAAAAGAGGAGACTATGGCTAATGGTGGCCAAGGAAGTTGAATATTTTTGGCAATATTTGATCTGCAGAAAGGAGAAAGGCTGTGATGACTGGCAAGGCACATGTATATCTTTACCTAAAGTGTTTACCTTAATTGCTCTAGTATCAATAAAAACTTGGGAGTCAGAAATTGAGATTAAAAAAAAAAAAAAACAAAAAAAAACAAAAAACACTGATAAGTCCAAGGAACAGCAGAGGGAAGATTGGCTGACTCTACTCGCCATGTTTTCTACATCCAAAAGCCCTGAAAAATTTCCCCTAACCCCTCCTCTCTTCCTGTCCCTCTCTATGCGACTTTCTCAGTCCTCCAATATCTCTATGGCTAATCCTGGTCAGCCAAGCTCCGAGTCTGTCCTTACAATCAAGGTGGCTTTATTGGCACAGTGTAGTGGCAGTGTGGCAATTCTCCTACAACATCTATCCTCCCCAAATCAGTTAGGTTTTTTTGACATCACTGCAACAAAATGTTTAGCAATCATAACCTAAGAGTGGGAGGGTTTCTTTTGGCTCCCAGTTGGAGAGTAAAGTATGTTATGATGGAAAATGCATGATGGTAGACACAGGAGGTAGCATCTGTAGTCAAGAAAGCAGAGAGATGAATGTTAATGCTCAGCTCACTTCCTTTTTTTTATTTGGTCTGAGACCCCCCAACCCAGTAATTCTCAACCTTCCCAATATTGCGACCCTTTAATACAGTTCCTCATGTTGTTATGACCTTCAACCATGAAATTATTTTGTTGCTACTTCAGAAGTGTAAGTTTTCTACTGTTATGAATCATAATATAAATACCTTATATGCAGGATATCTGATATGTGAACCGCCCCCCCCCCCCAATGAGGTCACAACCCACAGGTTGAAAATGCTGTTACCTAAATTCAGGGGTAATATTTCTTCAGTTAAAGCCTTTTGAAAACATCCCAGTGGATACATCCGGAGGCATGTTTTTACAGGGATTCTCAATCCAGTCAAGCTGACAGTGAACATTCAGTTCATTTCTACTTTATATGTAACCTTGATGTTCTGAGTGTGCAGAGGTTCCAAACAAGAGGGAGAGGATTTCTCCATTGTCTCTCTCTGGGCTGTCTTGTAATTTTTTTGCAATACAACATGATAGTTTCAAATTTTCAGTTCTTATACTCAGGTCTGTTATCCATTTTGTATAGATGTTGGTGCAGGATGAGAGATGTGGATCTAGTCTCATTCTTCTTGCACAAACTCAGTGCTCCTGGAATGATTTGTTAAAGTTGCTGTCTTTTCTCTGGTGTTTTTGACAGCTTTGTCAAAAATTAGGTAGCTATAACTGTATGGGTTTTTTTGAGGGTCCTATCCCACCCTGCTGATCTACAGGTTTATTTTTGTACCAAGGGACCATGCTATTTTTGATACTGTGGCTCTGTAATATGATTTGAGATCACATATTGTGATTCATCCAATATCGCTTTTATTGATAAGGGAGTCTAGCAGAATGTCTATCATCAAGAAAATAAATGACAGCAGGCGTGGTGGCACATGCCTTTATTCCCAGCACACAGGAGGTAGAGGCGGCTTATCTTTATGAGTCTGAGGATAGCCTGGCCTACACAGAGAATTCTAGGCCAGCCAAGACTACATAGTGAGACACTGTCTTAAAAATGATAATAAAATAACAATATATGGTGGGAAAGATGTGAGAAGTATAATTGCTAGTGGTAAGAGAAACTTGTGTTGTCACTAAGGAAATCAGTACAGAGTTCTTCAGTAAACTGGAAATAGAACTACCATGTGGCCCAGGTGTTAACACTCTCAAGCATATTTCTAAAGGACTCCAAGTCCACATACCATAGAGACTCCTGTATATTCACACTTCCAGCTGTGATATTCACAATAGTCAATGGGACTAGCCTAGATGTGCATCAGCAAATGAATTAGTAAGAAACGTGCAGTACATATACATAATAGGATTTTATACAGCTGTAGAGAAAGCTGAAATTATGTTATGCACAGGACAATGAATGTTACTCTAATTCATTATGTTAAGTAAAATTAGCCAGACTAAAAATGATAAATATCTTATGGTGAACCCAAATACTGCCTATCTGGCAGGAGGACCTCAGGAGTTAGGGTGTGGGTGTGTGCCCTTAAAGAATCTCCCCACTAAATCCCTCCTCTTTTGATTTCTAGCCCTGAGGTGTTTTTGTTTCATCCTATGCTTCTACCATAGTCTGTTGCTTCACCATGGGCTCAGAACAATAGGACCAACTGATTGTATACTGAAAAATCTAAAAATGTGAGTCATGCTAAACCTCTTACTATTAATTTCTTCTTATATCTTTGGCCACATTAAACAGAAAGCTGATGAATGCAAGTCACAGAAATGCTCTCTGATAATAACCAAGAGGCTTATTGCTCAGATTTCTGTAGTAGTAGGTAGTGGTCACAGTAATTTTGGAAATGTAATGATTATTAGCATGAAATATGTTCCCAGTATGGGCCTGAACAAGAAAGATCAGGTGGTGACAAGTGAAAGGTCAGCTAGGGGACAATCTGCCTCTCAGGCTCATCTGAATATTCTTGGAAGGTAGCAGTTGAGTTAGCCTCCTGATTAAAGATGTTTTAGGGGTAAAATTTTTCTTCTCTAGGCAGTGGTCACGTATTTATGAATTCTAATAAGTTATATACCTCTCTTATTTTTTGCCTATCTAGGGAGAAATTGAAGAATTCATTTAAACACTTCATGTAATAAAACACTGTGTGACATGATTTATAGTTTTGAAACAATGGTTGTGGTGATTAATTTTATGTCTTAACTGGCTCACAGAGTGACTAGATATTTGGTTAAACAATATTTCTGGGTGTGACTATGAGGATGTTTCTTGACTAAAGCCTGTTGTCTTCTACAATATGGCAGGCACCATCCAATTCCTTGAGAGTCTAGTAGAACAAAAGACAGAAGGGAGAATTCTCTGTCTTCCAGACTACAAACAGTTAACATTGTTCTCCTGAGCTGGGACTGACCTTAAACAATCTTACAGATGGAAGATTGTGGGAGTTCCCAGTCTCTGTGTGACCAATTTTTTAAAAAATAATAAGTCTCTCTCTGTCGTTCCTCTTTTTGCCTTCCTCTCCAGCCATACACACACACACACACACACACACACACACACACACACACACACACACACACACACACACGGGGGGGGGGGGGGGGGCTTTTATTACACCTAGGTTACTTACCCCCAGTATCTTACTCTGCTCTCCCTCAGCTTCCAGGTCCTTATGATCGATGTTGAATGAATTTTGAAAAGAAACACACAGCATAGCATAGGAAACTGGCAGAATTTGTTATAGAGTAACAGGAGATACTCTCAATGGTGAGAGTGGGCAATGACTAAAGAGGCCATTATGGAGTGAAATGTTCTCACAGGGTGAGAGTAGAGAATAGCCAAAGGGTCTGTGCACCTACCCACATCTTTAGATAGATTTTATGATATTCATTATAATCCCTGGAATAGAGCATTTTTCTCTTCACTTGCTTTACAGGGTAATTTGGATTAGCTCCTAAAAGGAGACAGTGGACTATCTTTGACCTTTATCAGAAAGCCTCCTGTTCGGTGGTAACCTTATTGTAGCTATAGGCATTTCAGAAAGTTAAGTGTCCACCCAGAGCCAGAAATAGGATCCAAATTCCATTCTCTGGCCAGTAATCAAATTCTTGATGTTTTCCCTCCTGCTTTATAATCTGCTGATTGTGAGAGTAGAATCTCTCTTCAATGGCCTTCACACCTGTCATCTGATTAACTAAGGGTTCTCTGAAAGATCCAATCAGGGTGTTCTTTCTCCTGCTTCTTTTTGCCTTTTATAGGGAGTTCCTGTCCCCTAAGCAGTAGGAACAATGAATAAACAAATCTACAAGAAGGAGTAAGGCTGAGCATGCAAGCTACAATGTAAGGAAAGGTTCCTGGAGGTGGTAGGACTAGGTTGAGTGTTGAGTGACAGATGGTTTAAATGGAGCAAATCAGGCAAAGAACATCCCAGAGAACGGACAGAACAATTCTAGGTTTGACCCATTCTCACCATGGTTCCCTTCTTTATATTTGACATAACAGACAGGAACACAATATGAAAGCAAAATATCTCTACTTTATACTCCAAAATGTATTACATTATCTTATTAAAGAAAAGTACAAGGTTGCATTAGAAATTCTGTTCTAGGAAATATTTGGACATAGAAAGGTTTTAGCAGCACATTAATCCTGTGATATGCATAATATCCGGTCATGTAATATGATAAAATTCCTTACACTCTACTCTCTTATATTTCAGCATGTTTTTTTGTTAATTGTTTCTGTCCTCTGGTTCTGGCTTTGCTTTCAGAGTGCATTAATTCAGTGAACATTGAGGAAAAAGCCAGAAGCTTTTTAAGGAATTACAGGGGCAAGGTGGTAGAAGAAAAATTTGTTTCAAGGTATTAATAACATAATATTGTGAAGATGCCATGAAGAGGTTGTGGCATTAGAAACAGAAGAAGTGTACCATGTCAAAATAAGAACTGTAGACTGATAAAGTGTCTGAATAAATGGCAAGAGTTGGCTGGGCTAGATTTCCATTATACCTGGTATCTTCTCAGTCTCTAACATGACAAATGGATCTTTGTTACATCATTATGTTTTCATACAAAGCCAAGAAGCTCACATAAGGACATGAAGTGAAGAAATTAACAAATACTAATAAAATGAAGGAACATTAAAAAGCATGTTTTTATAATGAGGCTAGAGGAGTCATCTGCAAATGTTTTGAATATAATTTTCTTCCTCACTGCCCTGGTTTCTTTTCTAATCCTATGAAGAGACACCCTGACCAGGGCAATTTATAAAATAAACCATTTAACTTGAGGTTTGCTTACAGTTTCAGAGAGTGAGTCCATAGTCATCATGGTGGCGATCGTGGCAGTAGACAGGCAGGTATGATGCTGGAGCAGTAGCTGAGAGTATAAATCTGATCTACAAGCCCCAGGCAGAGAGAGAGAGAGAGAGAGAGAGAGAGAGAGAGAGAGAGAGAGAGAGAGAGAGAGAGAGAGAACCAACTGGGAATGGCATAGGATTTTGAAAATCCTAGTGACATACTTCCTCCAACAAGACCACACCCCTGAATCTTTCCCAAACAGGTTCAATAACTTGAATCCAAGTATTCAAATATATGAGCCTGTGGGGATCATTTTCTTTCAAACCACCATACTCCCTAATTTAATTTTTTTAATTGCTTATAAGTTTTGCATTGAATTGATCAGCTTTGGCTGATGAGATTTCTTCTCCCATTTTCTCAGAAAATAGACAATGGAAAAATTGTAAGATCCCTTTTGTCCAAATATCTCCTGACTTTGTCTCTGCTTCAGGTTCATCACTGTCCTGTTATTTCTAATAAGGAAATCTTTAGGGCAAAGATCATCTATGTTATCCCTTACATTTGTCAGCTTTGATTCCAGAGGGTTTTGGCTGTTGTTGTTGTTTTAAAGTGTCTCATGTAGATGTAACCAACCGTCTTATTAAATAAGAAACGCAGAACCAATGCAAAGAAGAAAGCCAAGAGATCAGAGCTAAGAGCTTTACTGCCTGCTGCTAGCCTCTTAAGCCAAGAGACCTCTCCGAAAGAGACCTAGTTCCTGTGTGGTTGTCTTTATATAGTCTTTCTGTTCTGACTTCTCATTGGTTGTAAACCCAAACACATGACTGCCTCGTCACTGCCTGTCTGTAGAGACTTCCAGGTCTTCTAGGGTATTGAGATTAAAGGCATGTGTCTCCAATGCTGGCTGTATCCTTGAATACGCAGAGATCTACCTAGCTCTGTCTACCAAGTGCTGGGATTAAAGGCGTGTGCCACCACTGCCATGCTCTTGCTATGGCTCTAATAGCTCTGACCCCCAGGCAGCTTTATTTATTAACATACAATTAAAATCACATTTCAGTACAAATAAAATACCACCATAGTCTCACTATGTAGGTTTACCTGACCTCAAACTCACAGAGATCCACCCACCTCTGACTACCCCGTGCTGGGATTAGATGCACACATCACCACACGCATTGATTCCAGGTTCTTAAACCATAAAGAGGAGGAAACATTGGGTATAGTGGAAGAAATATCTTGATTGGTGGCCAGAATCTGCTTTCTGAGCAACAGGTGTTCAGAAAGTTCTGCGAAATTCAATTCAGGTCCATCTTTTGAAGCCTTGAGTTCACTTCCAAAACATTTTTATCCTAAATCATATAGGTGACATCCATTTAGACAGAGCAGGTTTTGTCTTATTCCATATTCTGTTTTGTTTTGTTTTTTTTCTCGAGGCTTTATCTTGCTGTTCCTCTCCCTGCATGCAAACTCTGTCTCTTGCTTCTGGGCAGAACAGAGCATAACTGAATTACAACCCTGTTCATGTGTAACTCCCATCTGCACATCTCTGGCTGACTGATTTACAGAGATGGTGTTCACTGCAGTTATCCTGGGGCCCATAAAGACTTTTAGGGGAGGGAATTATGGAGAAGGAATGGTCCAGCTATTTCTATGAGAATTTCTCTGTACTCGGGAGAGGGTCTGAATTTTCTAGGTTGGTAGGAGCAGACAGAGGCAAATTGTGGCTTTCTAGATCATAGACTTTAAGAGTCCCCAGGTATGGCTTGGAAGGACGGCATGGGAGCAGATTGGCAACAAGACTGCAAGCCACTGGAGGAGGCCCTTGAATGAAAACAGTGCAGTGTTTGTCCTCCAGGAATGTAAAGTTATACAGTTAGGTAGTGAGAAAGATGGAGAGAAAGGAAAGAACCGAGTCATTCAAATTATGTTTGATAAATGAGAATCACGGGCAACAATTGCAAAGAATTTTAAGAGGAAAACCTTCTCTCCAGAAAGTTTCAGAAACTAAGCTATTTCTTGAAGTTAAAGAAAATCAACATTAAATGAATTTAAAATTAAAAATTCTAACAACAGTTTCAATGTAAACATCTTTCCAGTGAAACAGAGTCATACAATCTTCCATGGAACCAAAAAAACTATGGTTCTGCTTCCTACCACTTTTGGACTAGGTATTTCAGAGTTATAATACAATGCATAAATGATTGTATATTGTGCTTGCATTAGAATTTATTTTTAAAAAAATTAGATACAGAACTTTCCCATGTATTCCAATCTGGCTTCTAACTCCTGACCCTGTTATAAACATGCCTGGCACTGTATGCTGTTTTTTTAATTCATATTTTTATTTTCTTATTGAGTAAAAAGACAAGGGGAAAAGCAAAAACTATTTGTCCTTTGTATATTTCAATATGTAAACAAATGCTTGCTCATACCTACAATGAAAGACCTGCTGAATCCACTGAATTGTCCCAGTGGATAACTTTATGGGCAGAATCCTCTGAACTGCATTTTTAGACTTATTTTGGAGGCACCAAGGTTAGTTTAGGCTTCTGTTTACACAATAACAATCCTTCTGTTTACCCTGTCATTGTCACCATCACTGTCATCTGTCCCCTCTCCCCTTTTGGATCTAATACTTAGCATCCACATTAAAATGTCTGGTGCAGCGGTATGCATCTGTAATCCCTGCAAAGGGGAGGTGGAGACAGAAGGAACCCTGAGGCTTCTTGCTGGTCAGTCCATTTAGCCAAGCTGGTGAGCTCTAGGTTCAGTGAGAGAGATGCTGTCTCAAAAATAAAGTGGAGAGTGACTAAGATGCCCAACATTGACCTATGGCTTCTTCAAGCACTCACCTCCACCATCACACACACAGACACAGAGACACACAGATACACACACAGATATACACACAGATACACACACACACACACACACACACACACACACACACACACATTTCTCTGGAAGCACCTCCCAAACTCCCATTGGGGAGGTCAGCTCTAGATGCCCAGGTACTGCTGATCTTATAGTAAAAATCTAAAGCTCCAGGAGGCGATTATCATATTTAGAGAATATATGATACCCTGGTAGAACTGCATATTAATTTTATCTTCCATTAATGACGAAGCATGATTCTTGTTTAATTGTCCATTTTGATAACCAACATTGGAAATTTTTATTTGTTGAACTTCAAAACAGAGGTTGTCTCAATTTGCATCACAGACTTCAAATTTTTATGACCTTTTTCTCACGTGCCTGACAGCTAAGCCTATTTTTTTGTTTTGTTTTGTTTTTAGCTCTTCTCTGCGCTTTGCTGTATTTAAGAAAAGGTGACAGTCCCAAGATGATGTTCTTGGTGCTAACATGATGTTGCAAGAGCTGAGTGGTAGAAGGCACCTTTTCTACCAAGGCCTGGAGCCATGCTGCCAATTCTTTCATTTCTGCATTCCAACCTTTATTTTCCAGAGACAAATCCCCTTCAATTGTCTGGCTGTTTCTTCAGATATGCTAATTCCATTGAGGGAGCTGATTCTTTTGTAGTCACACTGATTAGACTTTTCCAGTTCTCTGTGTTTTGCCTTTGGCCTAGGAAATAGGGTTGTAGTCTGGAACAAGTATAGTCATGAGAATTTTGCTGGTGAAGTTCTTGGAAATCGTGGGGGTGTTTTCACATTTCCCTATATGTTTTAGGCATATTTCTCGGTTGGTACTCTCTCCTCTACCCGCCCCCCCCCCTTTTCTTGTCTTGCTCCAAAAAAAGAGGATTTTTATGTGCTCAGTGCTTCCCCAGACTCCAAATCAAGTGCCAACTCTGAGCCGGGACAATGTGATCATTGCCTTTAGGAGGTTTGAGGTTGAAGTCATTCCTGTCCCCAGGAAATTTGACTTTCAGGTTGACATAATTCACTGTTCATTTCCAAATGAAGAGTAGAAAGAAACTAAAAGTGCTTATTTGGACAAAGGTTATGGATCTGTAATAGAGCTGACAGAGTGTTTGTCCAGTGTGTGTAAGATCCTGGCACTGCAAAATTAGAAGAAAAATATCTGAGATATTAAAATTACTTAGAAAGTATTTAGTGTGTAGAGAACAGTGTGTGTGTGTGTGTGTGTGTGTGTGTGTGTGTGTGTGTGTGTGCAGGAAAGGAAGAAGTTTGATCTGGGATTTGAGAACTAGAAAGCAGAGAGCTCAGAATAGTAACTAGTCTCCTTGAAATGAGTGATAGCCATGTTTGACAGTATTTTCCTTCATAAGTGTTTGAAATATCACTTGGGGCTACACATCAAGTCCACTGACTTGTTAAAGAGCCCTTGACTGTCCTTCAAACAAGGATCCTTCTTATCTCTGGAACAGGGTAGAACCAGTAATCTGAGCTGAGTGGTTTGCTTCTGTATTTCTGGCCAGGTATTTATCCATCAACATCTTGTAAGAAGGTATATGATGTGTAATGTCCTTTCTGGATGAGCAAGGAACGTTAGTAGGGTTCCTAGGGAGCAAGGAAAAAAAACCCTGCACTGGAGTACACCCACTTATCTTGCCATTCTTACACAATATTCAGTCAGGCACAAATATAGGTTTACCACTACATAAAATAGTAAATCATAAAGAATAATGTACCAATTTTCTTCCAAAATTAAGTTTTCATGGATGCCGTTGCTTCTGAAGAATAAAGTATAGCCAGGACAGACATTTATTTTGTGAAATTTCAAAATAAAATTTCAACTGTACAAAACATAAAACAAAACCAGAATAAATGCAAGGTTAATGTCTAACAAGACATACTGTATGTAATTAAACTCAATTTTATCAATTCCAGCATTCATTAATGGTTTCAAAGCCTGAGGAGCTATGAAGTTCTTTAAGAGGCAATCAATAACCCATTACAATTGTGACACACACTCTGAACCTAATTACCAGCAACAGAATACTTGTGGCCCATTTAATAAAATAGAGGTATTATTAGAGGTGAGAAGGTACATGAGGGTTAATCAACACTGGCTTATATTTCACCCAAATCTACACATTAATTTTTCCTTTATAATACATCTAGGAAAATTGCTAATTAGAGCTGTTCATTACACTTTCCTCTTCATTCTAAACTTGAACTAAGCTTGTCCTTTCTGAAAATTTGATCTTTGAAGTGCTCTAGAGTGGAACCTTCAGTGTTATGCTATCTTAAAAGATTCTGATGGAAAGGTTCTCATTTTCAGCAGCCTAGTAAAGTGTGGTTAGCGTTCTTTCTTTTAAAGGTCTTTAATTTGGGGCTGATGGGAGTCCTGTTCTCCCACAGGAATTTTCATCCAGATCTTGGGAATGGCGTGAATACTCTGTGTCCAATCTTCTGCTTACCTGTCTCTCTGGAAAAAAAAAAAAAAAAAAAAAAACCAGAAAGAACCACCCTAAATCGCTGGTGTCACCTGTTGTCTCTGTGGTCACCTTGTGAGACAGGATCAGACACAAGTAGCTTATCTGAGAGTTAAAGAGAACTTAGTGAGGAATGAGGAACAAGAGAGTAAATGATGAAAAGAAATGTGGTATAGTGCATTTAGTTTTCATCCAGAGTCACTGGCATACTGTTCTTCAAACTGTTGGGATTTCCTGAGTGTTTAAGTCCATTTTCAACTCTTCGACAGACTGGATGAATTATAAAAATTGGTAGTAGAGCTACCTCTTTATTATGGGGATCAACCTTAGGTCCTCATCCTGAACAGCAAATGCTCTCACCTGCTGAGTTCTCTCTCCATCCCTAACCCCCCTCCTAATACCATTACATTGGCAATTAAATTTTACCACAATTTTGAAGGGAATTAACATTGAAGTCATATCACTTAGCACTTTTGTTATTCATACTGAACGCTTTGTGATCATACTAAAGTTTATGTTGTGAAAAGGCTGTGGATTTGGTGTTTCTATATGGCTTTATGCTTGTCGCCAAAAAGACAGAGTGATTACAACATTAGGGTTTTCATCACCAGCATCTGACCTCTTGAAAGGACACAAGAGAGGATAAGGGAAGAGAGCTGGAAATCAAGTTCTGTAAACCTCCAGAACAATGAGCTCTGATAAGCTTCTGAGTTAGTGGGCATAGTGAGCAGCTGGGAAGGATGTTGTGCCCTGGAAGGGCATGGAAATGGTTTCTCTTTCTTCTCTACTCTGCTGAATCTCTGTGCATCTCTCATATCTGCCAGTGGCTGTAATGTATCCTTTCTGTCATGAACATGGGTAAACCTAAGTAAACAGTTTTGTCTTGGAGACATGATATCCAGTGATCAAACAAACCCAAGGGGTGTGTGGCATACATATGTACAGAGAGAGGGGGAAGGGAGAGAGGGAGAGAGAGAAGGAGGAAGGAAGGGAAGAAGGGAGGAGGAGAGGAGAGAGAAGGAGAGGGAGAAAAACACACAGCCTTACAACTCTCACCTAGCCTAATTCTGCTGTGGGATGTTCTGTATGTTGAATGTGTTGCTCTGATTGGTTAATAGATAAAATACTGATTGGCCAGTTGCCAGTAGCCAGGCAGGAAGTATAGGCAGGACAAGCAGAGAAGAGAATTCTGGGAACAGGAAGGCTGAGCCGCCACCATGACAAGCAGATGTTAAGATATTGGTAAGCCACAAGCCACATGGCAATTTATAGATTAATAGAAATGGATTAATTTAAGATATAAGAACAGTCAGCAAGAAGCCTGCATGGCCATACAGTTTATAAGCAATATAAGTCTCTGTGTGTTTACTTGGTTGGGTCTGAGCAGCTTGGTTGGAACTGGTGGGTGAGAGAGATTTGTCCTGACAGTGGGCCAGGCAGGAAACTCTAGCTACAAATGGCACCCAACGCTTGAGTTTCCACCTAAAACCTGAAAAAAGGTTCTAAAACAGAGCTAAAAACAGCTCCCTAGTTGTCTCTCTCAAGTTAGTGGCAGCCTGTGGGCTTGAGCTACTATATGGTGGGTTTGTGGCATGTGACCTGCAGTATGGCGGGAATGAGGTGTCTACAAGCAGCACAATACACTGCAAAGGATTTAGCCTTTGCTAGTACAAAAAAAAAAAAAGAAAGTTTCTGGGCTACACGCTGCTTTGATAGAACTGCTTCTGATAGTTGATGGTACACATGGCTCCAGACCCAGAGCTGGTGGTAAACTGTACCACCGCCATGTTGGGAAGCTGAGGTGGTCAGAGCCAGCAGCCACAGTGCCATTTCAGTCTTAGAAATGCTACAGTTTAAAGCAATAGGTTCACAATAAGACAGATTCAGATGGAATAGTTTACAATGTGTGTAAAATATATGTAGGCTTGAAAGAGACAAAAAAGGTTATATAAATAAATACATCATTTTAAAAAATAAAGTCTTTAAAGAGACAGTAAAATTAATATAAAAAATAAGCCACATAAAGATGGATATTACACAGAGAATCTGGATTGTGTTGTCTTTGGGATTTTTAACTGCAGAAAAACATTTGATCATAAAAGCTGTTGAGTTAAGCTAATATGTGTATTTTAAAGGTATCTTGACTTCAAAATTTGGATGTAAGGATATGTTGCTTTGGAAAGGAGGCTTTCCTTTTGTTTCCACAGAAAGCCAGAGGCTATGGATTTGTTCCAGATTAAGACACAACAGGTTTGACGAGCCAAGACCCCCTGAAAGGTCTCTGATGACACCATGGCCCAGATGATCCAACATCTAGAATGGTTTCAAGGCAACTGGCTCAGACAATACACCCTCACAGACTACTCCATAATCCTAAAATTTTCTTTGTGTACGCATAAGATACAGTGCCCCCCTCCAGCAGGAAGTAGTAAGAGAAGCTATGCCCAAATTCCCAAATATACTAACCTGGCTTTGGAGATGGAATTGGTTCACTCCTTTTCTAAACCCAGGCATATTGCTAAAACAAAAGGTTGAGAGATTCCTTTGTCCCATATCAAAAGAGCCCTCTGGTGTGGGACAGAGAAACACCAATATTTTTATTTAAATCAGGTTGATTGTAAAAGCTATCTCTTTCTAAAGAAGAAAAGGGGATATAATATAGATATGATAGGATGAAAGGATAGATTAATGAACCTACTTTTAAAGAGCAACTTGTTTGAAATGTTTTACATTGGTATAGATTTTAGTTTATTGATAGAAATTTAAAGTTAATTTTGTTATACTGTATATATATTTCAACTCTTCTTTGAGGTATTATGTTTATGTAACTCATTTAAATTGTAATGGATAATTATAATTAGTCTTCTATGATAATCAAACTTATAGTCATGTTAGTTTAGTCTTTTATATATACATAGATATATTTCAGATAGATAGGTAATCTTCAAATACTTCAAAGACCTACAGAATATGGCATTTAAAATGTTTTAAAAATTTAGACTTTCTGGACAGTGAGACATGTCTGCTCCTGGCAGCACCAGATTTGCTTCAGAGAGGAGGATGGGCATTGAAGACACTCTATATAGAGTTTATCTTCACCTTGGCCAAAATAGCCATTTGGGCAAGAAACTGTTCCTGCCTGGACTGCTTAATCGACTGGACATGCAGGACCCATGGGAAGGTGACCACTGAATTTTGCTTGGCAAAATGGTCCTTTGGGTTCCTGCTTTGCAGAGGAAACTGCCAGACATTATACAGGACACAGAGGGAAATGACTGTGGGCTGAAGACAGATGCCCCAACTTTACAAAAGAACTTTGGATGACTGTCCATGCTGCCAGTTGTCTGTAGTGGGTAGCCATTCCAGCTTGGTTCTGGAAGTTCCAACCCCCATTGAGACTCTGGCAACTGTCATGCCTACGAGTCGGGGCGAGGGGAGGCGCCTGGGGACCCGAGAGCTGGATCCATCTACCATTTCTCAGGTACCATTATGTTCCTTCTCAGGTCTTTGATGGGATTAAAGACTAGCAGTTATAGTTACAACTTAGTATATATAATATCTTAGATAGAACATATTAAGTATTAGATTCAGGTTCTTTAGGATAGGACACCTTTGAATGATCTTTATAACAAGCTGTTTACCTATGCTCTATACTTCTCTGGATTTTAGTATGTGTTTCTTGCTTGATATTGTTTGCATTGGTTGTAGTTACATCTTATCTAGGTCATTATCTCTCATTATTTCTGGACAATATTTGATAACCATTCCTTTGTATATAGTCTTGTATTAGTTTAGAACCTTCTTATTTAGACAAAAAGGGGGAGATGTAGTGGGTAGCCATTCCAGCTTGGTTCTGGAAGTTCCAACCCCCATTGAGACTCTGGCAACTGTCACGCCTACGAGGCGGGGCGAGGGGAGGTGCCTGGGGACCCGAGAGCTGGATGGGCCAGTGCTCGCTCTGGGCGCTCTCTCGGTGCCGGGACGCTGACCAGTGCAGATTGACTGTGCAGAGCTCCGGAGAACACCGCTGGACTGCGTTACACCTTCCCCAGAACCTGCGACCTACCCATTACTTAATTTGTGAGTTACGCCATTAAATAAATATCCTTTTAACTACGTGGAGTGGCCAAAATAATTTCTCCAATAGTTGTCTCTGTCTACTGTTGCAATACTCTCAAAAGTTGCTTGCGTACTTCTCCCATTTCTCAGGTAATATTATATCCTTCTGAGGTCTTTGATGTAGTTGAAGCGAGATACAATTTTCCTTAGTTATGATAAAAGATAAGTTAGATATTAAACCTTAGACTCACAAATATTAGATAGGGTATCTTCTTTAATTTTGCCAAATACAAATAGACTAGATATTATAAACAGACTAAACAGTGTAACTATAATTCTTGCTTGATAATTGTTTTGTTATCTGTAATTTTACTATGTGAAAGTTAAAAACTTCCTTTTTGAAAAAAAGAAAAGGGGAAGTACTATGGGATGTTCTGTATGTTAAATGTGTTGCTCTGACTGGTTAATAAATAAAACACTGATTGGCCAGTAGCCAGGCAGGTAGTACAGGCAGGACAAGCAGAGAAGAGAATTCTGGGAACAGGAAGGCTGAGCAGCCGCCATGACAAGCAGATGTTAAGATACACAAGCCATGTGGCAACTTATAGATTAATAGAAATGGGTTAATTTAAGATATAAGAACTTATCAAGGACTTAGCTTTAGCAAGAAGCCTGCCACGGCCATACATTTTGTAAGCAATATAAGTCTCTGTGTTTACTTGGTTGGGTCTGAGGGGCTGTGGGACTGGCAGGTGACAGAGATTTGTCCTGACTATGAGCCAGGAAGGAAAACTCTAGCTACATAGTTCCCTGACTTAAAGCCAGCCAATCAGAAGCAGGGGGAACCTGAAAGTCCCCTTCTTGTGATTGGGTTTCCAAAATGAAAGGGATGGGGATGGGGTGTGGGAGTTGTTAGTCTTATGGCAGTGATTCTTTAGGCTCTGGACTCTGTACCACTACTTAGGGTAGTTAGATTGTAAGGTTTCTAGTTAGTGGTCAGAGCATTAGTGATTTACTGGTCTTAGAAAACAGTCCAGTGAAAGTCAGCCAATAGGAATGTCATTACACAGCTGGTATGCCATGGGCCACTGGGACATAGATCAGTGGGGGAAATGAGAAGCAAAGGGAGAACCCTAGAATTTTGCTACCTATGGGCTAGACAGCTTGGTCTTTACAATTACAATTTCTTTGGTCTGTTATTGGTGCACTACCTGGGGTAAATAGATGTCTTTTTATGTCACTTTAGGATAAGTCACACAACACTAGCTCCTTCTCCTCAGAACATTTCCTTCTAGTCTTTGGCTGAGGACTCCTCCATGAATACATTAGTTCACTCATAGTTTTGATCTGCCACTCTAATGACTGAGTGCATGCTTTCATTACTGGCAGTTGATTGGAAGTCATGCCTGTGTGGACAGATGTAGCAAGAACCAGAGTTTGAGAAGGCACCCATAGCCTGGAATCACCTAGCATTTATGGATCTCCAATGGCACCCCTTTTTAATACTTACAGTCTGTAGAGCTTTACTGATAATCTTATATTCCTAGCAATGCTTCCACCAGCAGACATTTAAGATACTTACCTTGAGTATTAATAGCTGGATAAATGGGTTTGAGAAGAGCTATGAAAATACGACTGGAAAGACCTTGGTAGGAATTATAATGAAATATTTTAATAAAAGAAAAGGTGAGGAGAAGGAGCTAACAACAGCCCCTAGAAATTTCTAGGGGTTCACCACCATGGAGAGAAAAAAAAATTACACAAATGAGTCAGTTGCAGACTTCCGTTAGCAACCAAAGATCAGAATCCCAAGACAACACTAGGCTGGGGTGGGGATATGCTTATGTGTGTTCATATGTTCAAATGCATGTCTGTTGAGGGATGCTTAATAAATGGGCAAACCCTGGTAGATAGAAGAGAGAATTAATTTTGTTTGTGTTTTGTATTGGGTTTGACACATTACTGCAAACCAGGGCCCCCTGTTTTTCCCTTGTCTTAAATCACTGTTCTTTGGATTCAGTGCTAAAACCATGAATTGTCTCCAAGGACTAAAAGACTCCAGATAAAGACTATTATTTTAATGAAGAAACAGAAGGAATTCATAAAGAATTCAGCTGATTATCTTGAACATAACCCAGGAGGCTTTTCTGTGATCTTGGTTTTCTCCTTAGCAGTGTTATTTTAGGGGGAAAAAATCAGCATGTGTGAGGTTAGATTTCCAGATTGAGTCAAGAGTGAGAAAATATTAGATTAAGCTCCTCAACATGAAATTTTCCCTTGTTTGTCTTAGGGATTGCTAGTGTTTATGGACAATCCCTGTAGTTATATGCATACCAGTGTCATCTACATAGAGACATGAACAGTATATTGTCCAAGTATGGAATCCCATGGATCATTTTGGACCTGGAAGTTTCATTTGTTTTGATTCATTCCAAATATTTTTATTCACATTTTTTACTTCTCAAGAACCATCAATATATCCTGAACTTATTTTGTATGCAATTGTCCTGTAGATGCTAATTAAAAAATCATCAGCCCCTGGAGTCTTTTGAATCTCTTAGGAAATTAACATAATTGAATTTTTCTTGCATTCCAAAATTTCACACCCTTGTTGAAGGACACATTCATCTTGCATTGATCTCTCCTCAATCCCACATCCCTCTGTTCTTTGTGCCTAATATGTGTTCAATAAATTTTGCTTGAAATAAATTCATCTGAGTCTTTCAGAGTAAAAAGATTAAATCTTTCAGTCCTTTGTGGTTGAGGCTTTTAGTGTTTCAAGATAGTCAAGAAACATCTAGATGTTTTCATATTAGTGTTTCCAATTGCTGTGACCTATGAGTCCCAACAGACAGGCTCCCTGGTTTTTTAAAAAATTCTCACTAGGTCATGTGATATTAATCTAACAAGTACAAGAGGCTTCCAGATTAAGCATGCTGCTTTGAATTTGGAAACTTCACCTCAACTTTTCACCTGGTTCTCAGACAGTGCCAGCATAGACATGACTTTGTTTCTATTTCCTTCCCTGATAAATGCTTATTTCCTCATTGGAACTGCAACCTTAACTTTGCATTCCACTAGTGAGTTGGAAACTTTGGTATCTTGCTTCATCAGGCTACTCTAGGGTGGCTATTCTCTCTGAATTGAAACATTCCATCTTGGAGGAGCATGTTAAGATTCAGGAAGCAAATAAAATTTACAAGGCTTAGGAAGTAAACAAAAAATATAAATTCCGGGAAACTTGGGATTTATGAGATTCACAGGTCCATTCCCAGATTGGTGAGGAAGAGAGACATTATAACTGTGTGAGCTTTTTGCCAGTACTGTGCGGGCTCCATGGATGTCTTTGAGATTCATCATATGCTTGGAGACGGGTTTTTCCACTATTCAGCTGCCTTCATCTTTAGGTGGACCATGCTCTGGTAAGTAGTCCTTCACTCTTCTCTGTGAGTAGCCCAGTAAACTCACTGGCCCATTAGTCCAGATGTTGGTGGAATAATTTCTTTGGTCTGTTATTGGTGCCTACCTGGGGTAAATAGATGTCTGTTTATGTCACTTTAGGATAAGTCACACAACACTAGCTCCTTCTCCTCAGAACTGAATTAGAGATGAATAACTGAAGACCACTGTCTGGGGTTGTTCTGTGAAAGTACTTATTATTCCAATCCCTCTCCCACCATACACAGGACCTTGAAGATGGTTCAGTGACATAGTCATTTATACTTACTCTATCAGGATGATTAGATGTGATCAGTACAGTGTTCTGCTTTCCTTTGCCATCTGTGTATTCATTCATTTGGTTATTTATCTCTTTATTCCCTTACCCTTCTGTGGGAATTACTCTGTCCCAAGCACAATTCTGTAACAGATGATTACGAGAACCTGCACTTTGGTACGTCAGCCCCTACACTGGAAGTCAGTTTTATACTTGGTCTCTCAGCCCTGTGTTTTCACCTAGACTCAGCTCTTCCTTTTCATCAACTCCTCTATTGTTTTGTCCACAGTTTACTAATTTTAACATATGCTCTTCTCACTTTGGTCTTCATGCAATCCAGCTATTCTTGATGGCCACACCCTGTTGCTTCTTCATATCTTATGTAGAAATTGGGGCTAATAACTGAGATTTTTTTCATCTTCACTGGAATCACAAAATTATATTGTTAATTTGTAGATGTAACAATCTTATTAAATAAAAAACACAGAGCCAAATGCAGCGTTAAAAGCCCAAGAGGTCAGAGCAGTAGCTAAGAGTTGAGACTTAAAACCCTTTCTTACCCTTCCTGCCGCTGCTGTCTTTCCCCTCAGCAAGAGACCTACTTCCTGTGTATCTGTCTTTTTATTGACTTTCTTTTCTGCCTTCTCATTGGTTGTAAACCCAACCACATGACCTCCTCATCACTGCCTGTTTATCCAGACCTCCAGGTCTTCTATGGTTGGTATTGAGATTAAAGGTGTGTGTCTCCATACTGGCTGTATCCTTGAACACACAGAGATCTGTCTGTCATGTGTCCTGGATTAGAGGTATGCACCACTACCACCCGGCTTCTGCTATGGCTTGCTATTAGCTCTGACCCCCAGGCAACTTTATTAACATACAAATAAAATCACATTTCAGTACAATTAAAATATCACCATATTAATTAACTAGGAAAATACTATGAGATATCTACAATGCATCAGGTATAGCGGGATACAGTGTATAAAAGAGACAAGACTACTATTTCTATGAAGCTTATATTTTAGCTAGAAAAGGATTTTTTAAATCAAGCTGATTCCTCCTTCTTCTTGGAGTCTACATTTGAAATTCATCTACCCTCTAAAGTTTATTTGTGAACCCTAAGTCAATATTCCCAGCACTTTGATGTCTGTTTTCAGGTATGCAGACCATGCAGACAGCAATGAAGAGTTGGAGTCACCCAAGCTGCACATTTCCTGCTGAGATGGAGCAAGACTGTACTCTGCCTTCTTTTATCAGCTCTCAGATAAAAAATAAGAACATTTTTTATAGCTTGTTTTATGCCATATTTTTTTTTTGCATTTTTGTGCTTTTTTTTATTGGTGATTTTGCTGTTTAAAATGACCCCAAAGTATACCCCCTGAATTGTTGCTTCATGTTCCTAAGTGCAAGCAGGCTATGAAGTGCCATATGGAGAAAATATATGCACTGAGCCTGTTTCATTCAGTCATGAATTATATAGCTCCTGGTCATGAGCTCAATGCTAATGAATCAATAAGATATATTAAAGAAAGGATCTTTAAACATACACATAAAACAAGGTTATGAGTTGGGTGCTTAATGAAAACATTATGACCAGAGATATTTGCAACCTAACCTGGATTTCTCCTAGGAATATATAAGAAAGTGTGTGAATGGAGAGTGAGAAAAGGTCTGTTCTGAGGTCTGTGCTTTAGCGGTGGTGTGGAAGAGATGTAAGGATTAGCTGAGTTGAGAGTAGGAGGAAAGGCAATGTTAAGTGAAGGAAACAGGGAAAAGATGGTATCACGGCCAGGAGTACCAAGGTAAGAGTTGCTAGCAATTAAACTATTTCTGTTGCTTGAAAACTAGTGAGCCTATAAGGGAAATATGGCAAAGTAGAATTAAGATTGGTCCTTGAAGAATTGCAGCTTTTGGTGGCCATGGTACAGTGATGTGTTCTATACAGAGAATAAGAAGGGGTTAGCATGAGTGCATAGTACAGTGGGAACCAGAAGATTCCTTCCAGAAAGAGGAATCAACATGTGTTCAACAGTAGTGTCAGAAGCTAACAAGAAGTCACATAATTTCTAAAAGCAATCTTATTGATTTAGAAACATGGTACTCATTGATGACTTCCTGAACTACCTTTCCAGAGAAATTAAATTTCCTTCTAACAGTACTGAGCATAATTTTAGTTTGACTATTTTAGCTATTGCTGACATTGTGCTTAGCTTACACATACATTATATGCTCTCTGATTTAGCCATCTTACTTTTGGTCCAACTCATTCTTAGAGGAAGTTAAATGAGTTCTCCAAAATTGTCCAAATAATAGGTGGCTACATCACTCCCTCTTCATTCCATCTAATTTACTGCTTCAAGTCTATTGAAGGAAAGAAAGCCACATTACTATTATTGTTGTTGTTTTCAGACAGTATCTTGTTATATAGCCCATTGAGGTTGTGATAGTTTTCTCATCCAACATCCTGATTTGGTGCTAGGATTATAGGCATAATGTATGATGCCTGACGTGAAACACATTATTGTTAATTTTTCAGTATGATAATGATTATTTTCATGATGCTAACATTTTTGGAGTTCACACATTTTTTTAGAGGTACAAACTGAAACATTGAAAGGAAAACTTTTTTTGTCTCCTACATGTTTTAAAATAATCTGAGTGAGAAGGCAGTATATAGGATTGTAAATGAGATTGTGCCTGCCATGCATTGATATTTGATACTGTAATGATGGATGGAAGATTCCTTGTACTACACCACTTACTTATCTATAGATTGGAGTATTCTATAATAACAAACAAAATAAACATATGTGTTTTTGTGAAGTTTTGAGTTTTTACAAGTGCTCCAAGGTGCGTGGACTTTGTATTAGCTGTTTTGGAGACTCGTGTAGTTTTTCGCTCATGTTATGTTAGAGATGTGTGCTGACTACCTTTATGTCAACCTGACACAAGCTAGAATCATTTTGGAAGAGGGAACCTCACCTGAGAAAATGCCCCTACCAGACTGTCTTGTAGGCAGCCTGTAGTACATTTTCTTGATTGATAATTGATGTGGGAGGGCCCAATTCAGTGGTTCCATGTAGAGGGAATCTTAACAGGTCTTATTAATAAAATCAAACCTGAGGCCAGTTATTGGGGTGAATGCTGAAAGATCAGAGAGACAGAACAAGCCACAGCTACCTCACCTGGCCAACTTCTCAGCTGATCGTGTTTCCTCAGACTGGATGCCTCTGAGTCCTCATCCAGAATGAATCTCAGCTTAACTGCTGCTTGAAAGTCTGAATACTTAACCAGCCAAATGCTTAACCAGGCCAAATGCTTCTAGTTTCTGGTCTTTGCGCCTTATATATCTTTCTGTTTTCTGCCTCACTCCCTGGGATTAAAGGCTTGGCTGTATCCTTGAACACATGGATTTCTGCCTCTGGAATGCTAGGATTAAAGGCGTGTGCCACCACTGCCTATCCTCTATGTTTAATATTGTGGCTGTCCTGTTCTCTGACCCCAGGTAACTTTATTAGGGTGCACAATATTTTTGGGAACACAATACCACCACAGTTCCATCAATTGGCAGTGGTCCTGGGTGCTATAAGAAGGCAGGCTGCCGGGTGGTGGTGGTGGTGGTGGCGGCGGCGGCGGCGGCGGCGGCGGCGGCGGTGGCGGCGCAAGCCTTTAATCCCAGCACTCGGGAGGCAGAGCCAGGTGGATCTCTGTGAGTTCGAGGCCAGCCTGGGCTACCAAGTGAGCTCCAGGAAAGGCGCAAAGCTACGCAGAGAAACCCTGTCTCGAAAAACCAAAAAAAAAAAAAAAAAAAAAAAAAAAGGCAGGCTGAACAAGCCAGGAGGAGCAAGACAATAAGCAGTACTTCTCCATGGCCTATGGATTAGTTCTTTTCTCCAGATTTCCTGCTCTGACTTCTCTAGATTATGGACTACAGGCTGTAGGATGAAATAAACCTTTCTCTCTCCAACTTGTATTTGGTTATGGGGTTTCATTACAGCAATCAAGACCCTAAGACAATACGCTACAATAAATTTGGTCACTGAACATGGAAGAAATGTTGTATTAAGTTATGTTATAAAGCCTGTAAGTGAGAAATGAATTCTCCAATTTCAATTAACTGGATAATCACCCACTGACATTCATCATTGTCCTATAGGCTTAGAAATATTTGTGAGATGACAATTAATTAGCAGAATGGCTTTATAAAAATGCATGTTGCTTTTAATTGTTATGGCCCATTTTCCTTGTTTAATACAAACTTGGAAGCTCCTCATGTATCAGAAATCTTTCTGGATTTGCCCTTGCATGGTTTCACAGACATTTCCCCCTGGAGACATGGTAATTTTGCAACTTTTAAATATTCAACACAACTCTAATTATAAATAGTTCTCTTTTGAAAGTGATAGCCAGACTCTTGACATGAACTACCATTTGTTTCATTGGTAAGGATGACAGATAATGACAGATGATCAGTGTTAAATTTCTTTATTTCTTTTAATTAGAATTTCCTCTGCATTATCATGTTTTGTAACTATCTGGCTCATTCCTGACAATGGTTATTGTGATTAAGAATGGTTTCAACTTTGGATGTCATCTGTAGGAATAGCCCAGTCAATCTATGATAGTGTTAGCATGCAGAGCAAGAACTTTGTACCCAATTCCTCCCACATTTTCTATTACACTGGGACTGGGCTGCTCAGGAGATAGATAGAAAGTGGGAGCACGCATTTATGGAAGTAGAGAAAAAGATACAAAAAGAAATAAGGTGTTGGCCTTGGCATAGGAAGGCACTGTGAAGGTTAGAGAGAGTGACCATATGGAGCCATAAATCAGTAGCTACCCAGGCAACAAAGCTCACTCTGTACATCTGGCCTATGACTCACCAGTTATTTATTGAGCACCTGCTGTGAACACAGCCAAACCATTGCCACTGTGTGGGATTCAAAAGACTCCGGGAACTTTGTCCATGCCTTCCATTCTAGTCAGAGGCAGACATCTCTGGTTTAATGTCCTGCTTGAAGACAAGGGCTCGTCTCTTGGTACTAGAGTTGCTTGGCTCACAGTAGCAACCGTCATCAAGGGGTTTGCTAAAGAATGGTTTAGCAGATTAGTGTAGCTTTCAGTCCCCATCAGAGAAGCTTCTTTGTGCAGTGGATGGAGGTTAATACAGAGACTCACAACTGGTCAAAGTGCAGAGACAGAGTGTCTGAATGGTGCTCCGCTATAAATGGGATGTCTCTATCACATCTCCTTCCCCCAAGGATCAGGACTATTACAAAAGAGGGGATAGAAATATTTTAAGAGTCAGAGGTAAGGAGGACTGGGGAAAACAGTTTCTTCTGTATATGACAGGATTGTTGCATCTGCCTTCATTGCAAAATAACTATAAAAACCAAGCCAATCAACATTCCTGCATGGATGGGTAAGGACTTCCTGAGCCTCCAGCCAAGGAGCTATTGACTGTTGATGGCTACTAGGATAGAGAAAATCAGTTTTCTTTAAGGGCCTTTAAATATTGAGCATGCTTCAGTAGGAGACTCCTTACCTATGTATATGTAGGACTTGGTGAGTTCTAAAAGGGGAGAGGAATGAAATTTGGATGGGTCTGTAGGAGTTGGATACAGTAGAAGTTGGACTGGAAGAGTGGGGATAATTAATAGGACTAAAATACTTTTGTATGTGTACGTGAAATTCTAAAAGAATAAATAAAAATATTTTGAAGAATGCATAGGTGGATGAATGTAATGATGTGGCTGTAGTTATTGGCCTGCTTACAAAATGATAAAAGAAACTCACTCAATCTAAACCTAGAACAGAACATTTTTGGAGAATGGGAAGTCCAAGAGCATCTGGAAGTTGAAGACCACAGTCAGAGAAACAAGAGATAGCAAGGACTCAAGGGTGGGAGAGCAAGAGATGGAATTCCCAGCCTTGAGCCTTGCATAGCCAGCAAAACCTTTCCACACACTCCCCTCCCAAAGCTTGCACCACTTAATTTTGGAACTTTAGGGGACACATTCAAACCAAATCTCCAAGGAAAACCAAAGCTAGCCAGTGAATAGGCACAGCTGGAAGATATAAGGATGGATTTATTCCCTAGAGTCCTCTGAGAGTAAGAGCGCAGCTCTTTTGATATGTTGATTTCAAACTTCTGGCTTCAGGTACTGTGCAATAATATGTTTCTGTAGTTTAATATGCCTGCTTTTCAGTGTTATGATACAGCAGGCCTAGAAAATGAATATAATCTTGTTCTCAGAACGAGATAAAGGGCAGTTCAACAGGGCAGCTTCCTTAGTCACTAAGGACAGTGTATTATTTGAGACCATCACTAGAATGATTTAGAAATTACCATACCAGTTAACTCAGGTTTTCCCATCTGAAGTGAAAGGTCCCTGTTGCAGTGCTAAAGTGACTTCAGTGGAAGAAAAAGCATTATTTAAAACATCACTTGTCAATGTCCAGTTGATGCTGTTGAGTTCATCTGGGATGTGCACAGCTTGATGTGGCTAGCAATAGGGCAGCTGCTTAACTCATTTTACAGCTCAAGAAATAAGAGTCAGGGAAATGATGAACTGCCTGACTTGCCCTTAGCCTCACAGCCAACAAATCATAGGGTTAGCATGCAAAGTGAGATTTCCTTGAGCTGTGTTCTAAAGGATGCCAGGATTTCAGTAAACAGAGTAGGAAGCACTTCTGAGCTGTGAGAATAAACATAATTATTTCCACTAGATGCATTTCTAGGCATAGGAGAGAGAGAGAGAGAGAGAGAGAGAGAGAGAGAGAGAGAGAGAGAGAGAGAGAGAGATTGATTCTTGAAGGTGAGATTAGGAAATGAGGTGCCTGGCACAATTGAATTGTTGTGGACAAAAGTTCAAGGTAGATCTTTGGTTGCCTGTAAGGTCACCTTTCCTCCATCTTGTGTTTTCCTGCTTCCAGGAATAGACTGATTACAACAGATGCTCTCACTTGGACTGTTCAGCATGCCCTGCTCAAGATGCCACTCCACTTTTCTTCTCTAGCCTCCTTTTATATACAACTGTGGGGATTGTGGAGATTAATAATTGTAGCAGTCATATTGAAAAATCTACACATCTTTTCTGAGATTTCCATTGAGAAGCTAAGCAAATAATTATTTTTCTTTAAATCTATCTGAAATTACCAATAAGTAATAATAATGTGATCTACTATTTTCAAAATGACCAAGTGTTAAGCTATCAACAAAACAAACAAAATTGTCTAGAATATTATATAACATGGTAAGAAAAGTAACCAGAATCAAGTGAATGCAGGAGTACTGATAACTAGCCTGCTTTTCAGAAGCTATGGCATATTCACCAAAAAATGTAGCTTCATATCAGTAGTCTGAACCTAATAGGATCTAATATAGTGTGGCCAAACATATGTCTGAGGATTTTCTTGACGGGTGAGAGCATTTTGTCATTAATAAGGTAGACAAAGTATTTAGTGCTGTGGAAACCGGCCTTACTTATGCTAGAACAGTCTAGATTTTGTTCTGCTCCATATAGCTTTCAGAATCTCTTTTCCCCTGGCCCCAGTATTCTCATCTATACAATTAGAACTTCTCAATTTAATATATATATATCAGAAGGTCTGGAGAAATTACTTACTGTGGTCAGTAAGCTGTTCTTCCAGAGGATCCAGATTTGATTCCTAGTGCTCAAATGTTGGCTCACAACTCTGTTTTGTCTGTAGCTCCAGTTCCAGGAAATCTGACACAGTCTTCTGGTCTCCACAGGTACCGTGTATACATTGGCACATAGGCATACATGCAGGAAAAATACCCAGACACATAAAATAACAACAACATCAGCAACAATAATAGTAATAATAACTCATAAAAATTAGAAATTTCTCTCAAGTTCCAACCCTTGACTTATTGTATGTAGACTCCAGTGTCCTCAAGTGTCTAGATGTCCTTCAAGTCAGGCACATTAGTATTTGAACTTGGCTAAAGGAGAAGAATCTTATCCAAGCTGTACCTTGTATATCTGAAAACTTTTAGTCCAACTAGCATTTTTATAATTAATGCCAACCAGAAGTATGTAAATTAGGAAGCCCTAAAGGTAGATGACCATGTTAGCAGGCCTGAGAATTTACACTAACATGATTTCTTTCTAATTAGGGGATTCTTGTGCCATATCAACTATTTATTCCTTGCTGAATTAAGCATTTTAGTTTGTGAACCTTCTTATTTATGATTTGATCAATGTATTGCACCAGCAGGCTCCCTGTTGGTATGTCCCAAATACAAATTACATACTGAAATCATGCTGATTTCCCATAATATCTATGTGGAGTTCCTCATATATGTCAATAAAATATAAAGCAACTAATGGCATAGCATTAATTTAAATGCCATTCATTTCTCTTGATTTATCTTCCTCTTCAGTAAAAAAAAAAAAAATATTTTTCTACTTACTTTAGTTCTGTGACAGTCTACCTGTCTGGATAGAGGGATATAAACTCTGAAGCAGATTCAGATATCTCACATAGGTTGGTCCTGAGATACAGTTTCCTGAAGTAAATAAGAAGCTTTTGATAACCTCAAACCCTAACCATGTCATCTAAAATAATTTACCAGGACTCTTTGCCTTAGGGAGTCACTGTGTGTCTGCCCAGCTCCTGGTAAAGCTGATGTGTGTTAGGATTTTCACCTAGTGGTTAAGACCACAGTAACGTGAGACAGTTGGGTATTGGCCCCCTCCCTACTTTAGCCTTACTGTGTGTTAGCACTGCAGATAAGAGCTTGCAAACTCCTGACTCTATCTGCCACTTCAGACAGTCTCTCTATGCCAATTTTCAAGACATGTCTCTCCATGTGTATCGGTGCATACATTTAAAAGTAATCCTGTTTTAACTAGCATAGCTGTTACTTTTATGTGTTATTATAAAACAGTGCTTCAGCTGTTAGCATGCTGTTCTTCTGCCATATGCTTCCCTGGCCCTTCTGACATGGCTGCCTTTCCCAGGGCCCATGAATGACAGAGGGAGTCTCAGCTGGTAGGCAGGAGTGCTGTAAGACACAGTGCAATTCTGCAGAGCCTTGCCTATCCCCTCATGCTTTTCAGAATCGTCTCAGCTGAGTAAGGGAGGTACTCTCATATCAGTACTTCTTTGTTCCTAAACTCCACTGTCATAACTCCATCCTGAAATTGCAAGTTCTCCCATTTTCTTTTTTTGCAGCAGAAAGAAAGATGGGCAGTGGGTTGGAATTTTCTATCTTTTAAGTGGGAAAATCATCATGTTCTTTGGACTTATACAAATGCTGGCACTTATATAGGGTTTACATTCTATATTTGTTATATCCACTGAGCCTCAAAGCAATTGCTAGTATTTATTATCTATTTACTAATGAGTATAGTGATTGACAGCCATTCCACAAGGCATCTTTTGAGCATTTGTGTGGTAAACACTAGGAATTTGAGGAAGGGTTTAATCACTGGTGTTATGGTTATTCTGTTTAGTTGTTTATTAGTTATTTCCATTTCATATTTGAGAAATTAGAGTGAGAGAAATTAAATTAATTTGCCCCAAGTCATCTAGATGGTGAACTAATGTAGCAAAACTCTCAAACTTAGATTTTTTTCATTCTAACTATAGCATAGTCCTTTATTCCATTTTAATTTGTCCCTGAGTTTGGTTCTTCTAGCCTACCACTTCTCTTTTGAGAGAATTAAAAAAAAATTGCATTAGTACAAAAACTAACAGAATAAGCAATTATTTATTCACTACATGAGGGTCCTCATGTGCTAACATAGTCATTAATAATCATTAATGTGAAGTTAGTATCAGAAATGGAAAGGAATGTTTTGAAAAGGTGTAGCAACCACAGTGGCTAAGTTCATTAGTGTAGCAGTTCTGTCATGTCCAGATGACATGGTTTCATCCTCCCCCACCTCTTTCTGTTGCACACTTCCTGCCACCTCTCCCCTGATAGTCCCTGAGCCCTGGGGAGTGGGTTTTGTATGAATGTTCCATTTGTGGCACTGAGCACTCCACAGTCAGTTACTTATTCTCTGAACTTTGACTGGTTTTTAAATTTCTGATGATACAAATTTAAAGGGAAGTTTGATATTATGTTTATTTAGCAAAATAATTACTGGAAGCTTAACTCCTGGGGTTTGCAAGTCCCTCAAAAACTGCTTCTTGGCCATCTATAAGTACCAGGCATGCATTTCCTTCTGTGGAATTGAGCTTAAATTCTATCAGAAGGCTGTTGGTTAGCCCCATAACATTTGTGCCATTATTAAATGGGCAAATCTTGTCATTGATGCAGTTTGAAGAGTTTACAGCTAGATAAGACTAATGATGGCAATTGATAGCAATGCCTACAGTATCATTTATTCTATTCTTATTCTTTTTTAAAGCTAGTATTTGACATTTTTTAATGTTTCATGATATGACTATTTAAACTATTATATATCATATATATTAATTATTATTTGATATGGTAGTTTCCTTTATTATAACAAATATCTGAGATAGTCAGCTTTTGAGCTGTACACATGGCAAGAGTAGATGCTGAATAACACTGCTCACCATATGGCCATGGAACATAGGAAAGGCCCAGGGTCCCACAATACCCTGTGAAGGTGTTTACTCAGCACCCACATACATCCTATTAGACTGAGGCAGGTAAGTGATAAAGACACTTTGGATCCCTGGGACTCCCATTTGGATTTTTGGCTATGCATTCACAACTCCCTCCTCCTCCACCGTCACTCTATAGTAATGTACTAGGCAGCCCTACTCCTTCCCCTGAACATGAATGATTGCATGCACACACCCTTTCAAAAAATATACCTAGCAATTTCAGAACCCTTGAATCCCCACCTTCTTTGATTTACATGTGCTCCCACCTCTGAACAGTGGTATAATTTTCCCCACCCCTCGTAAAAATAAGATTTAGATAGTTTCTATTTAAGTGTATTCCCATCATATCCAGGTATGAAAAAATAGAAAGGCAGATGATCTGACCTGAACTGGTTTGGGATACATGCACAGTAAGGCAAAACTGTGTCCTCTAGTAACCTTTTAGATAGAATTCTCTATTTAACATTTATGTCTATGCATAATTGGGCATATGTATGATCAAAGTCAGGTGCATTATGGAAAGGGAGAGGCACAGTAGAGACAGGATTATATAATGTAATCTATCAATAAGACTAGGGAACCACACATACTATAGCCTTACTAACTCTGGTGATTTGACTTAGAATGGCCTTTCTCTCTCTCTCTCTCTCTCTCTCTCTCTCTCTCTCTCTCTCTCTCTCTCTCTCTCTGTATGTCTTCCTCCCCCATCTCTTTCTATGCATCAGTATGCAGCTCTCAGCTACTGCTCCAGCATCTGACTGTATGCCACCATACTTCCTACATGATCATAATGGACTAAACTTCTGAAACTGCAAGCAAGACCCCAGTTAAATGCTTTCTTTTATATAAGACTTGCCTTGGTCTGGTGTTTCTTCATAGCAATAGAATAGTGACTAAGTAACCAACTCTTTCTTCTTTTGAACCCCATAAAAGGAAGCTCTGAAAATCACTAGGGCCATCATGTAGCTTCATTTATGTAACCTGATATCAATATTGAACTGTGTTTTCCTTTAATATATATTATCTCTTTGTTCCAAGTAAAGTCATCTTGCTTCTTTTGTAAATCTGTGTAAGCCTTTGTTTTCAACTCTTTAGATAAGAGATTAGAGGTTAAGAACCTGGGAGCACTCAGCTCAGACTCGAACCATCAGTAAAAATCCTCATATTGTAAAGTTTTTACTACATCTCAATAGCACCAAGCTGAGGCCCCAGCATCTACTACCTACTCTTTGGAGAATACTTATCTAAACACTTAGTAACTAGTACTAGATTTTCAAATAGTAACTAATAGAGAAAAGTTTCACCTAAAATAATATATGTCATTGATTCAATGTGTCTCTCAAAAGTTCATATGTTAGAGCCGGGCGGTGGTGGCGCACGCCTTTAATCCCAGCACTCGGGAGGCAGAGGCAGGTGGATCTCTGTGAGTTCGAGGCCAGCCTGGGCTACCAAGTGAGTTCCAGGAAAGGCGCAAAGCTACACAGAGAAACCCTGTCTCGAAAAACCAAAAAAAAAAAAAAAAAAAAAAAAAAGTTCATATGTTAGAAACATTTTTCTTTAAACTGTATGTTGATCATATTTAAGAATAGACTTCCCTCTGAGATGTAATTAGGGTTGAATGTGGTCACGAGTGTAGGATTCCCATGGTGAACCTGGCTTCTCAAGAAGAGGACAAAGTATTTGAATTCACACAATCCCCCACCCATCATGTGATGCCTTTTGCTATCATGGCAAAATAAGAAGGCCCCTATCATGTTGTGACAGCTTGATATTGGGCCTCCTGGCCTTCGGCACTGTCAGAAATACATTTGCTTATATACCAGAGTTGCAGATATTCTGTTATACCAACAAAAAAATTCACTAAGATCATCCACAGTCGTAAACATGAATAAATTATTAGATTTAAAACACACCATTATTAGTGGCTATGTGTGGAGGATAGAATTTAAGGTCACTTCAGTATTACTTATCATATTTATTCATGGTTTCAAAGTTTTCCACAAAATCTGTGTGTTGCAGTTATATTTTTTTTAAAAAAGTGAGATTTGTCTTTTAATTAAAGGTATTATTTTATGCATCTATCAAAAATGGTTAATTGACAAAACAGAAAATCATTAAGATTTCTTTTCTCTGAGGGCTTTATCTGGCTAATGTTATATGATTTACAAAATTTCTTCTGTGAACTTGCCATTTGATACTTGCAATTTTACATTCTAATTGACATTTCTGTGATATTAATAATAGTTAAATATTATTGTGTGCATTTCTGGAACATTATTATTTCTACTAAATCACTGATGTGATCTTATTGTATGAAATTTTATTACATCCTTTTTCACTGTCATTGTACCTTATCATATATTAATTATATAATGGATAATCTTATGAAATTTTACTACCTGGTAGGGTGGGTTGTTGCACATTATTTCCTTTTCATCTGCAGATCTGTCTTGCTTTTATTTCTACAATATTCTCAGTTGTTTATTTCTTTTAGGGTTTTTTTGGCATGCAAAACTCATTTTCTGAAATAGACTATGGCATTTAAGATTTTGTTGTTACTATGTCTTTAAATATATACATACATATGTTGTTGCTAATTTCTCTCTCTCTCTCTCTCTCTCTCTCTCTCTCTCTCACACACACACACACACACACACACACACACACACATACACACAATGAACTGCTTATGCAAGTCCCACTGCTAAATAATTTCAGTCAAGAATTCAGAGCATCTTATGTTACTTATGTGACATAATTATGAATAATGAGTAATACAGATTCTAGAATTATAGGAACCCAAGGAGTAATAAAATCCAAAAGACTCATATTTCTGTTCTTAAAGTTGAGGCTACTGGGCTTACAGTGGCTAGGTCACCCAAAAATTTTTCTCCAGTTAGTGTTTTTTAGAGAATGAATAAAATACCACATCTAGGCTTAAATGAACATATAACGATGGGCTTTGTCTGTGAGAACACCTGCTAATTACATTTGCTTCCTAAAGATTTGCACAGATCATTTTCTGTAGATCTAGTATAGTCTCATGAATTTTAAGTGAACTACACTAGATCCACAGAAAATGACATGTGCAACTCATCATTATTATTATTATTATTATTATTATTATTATTATTATTATTTGGTAGGGTACTATTTGCTTCCATTTGGCAGAGGCCTAGAACTCTTTTAACTAGCATGTAAGATTCAGGACAGCTCTAGTAACAAATTATTTGGGCCAAAATCTCAATTGTGCTGAGGTTGAAAGTCCCTGACCTAAAATGACAAATAACTTCTTTTTTTTTTTTAAAGTCATTTATAGGAGAACAATAGCTCTGTTTGGGAGACATTACTCATCTGTCATTGTGGCCATGAGCCTACAACTGAAATGGCCATTAAAGAGGAGAGAGAGAGAGAGAGAGAAAGAGAGAGAAAGAGAGAGAGAGAGAGAGAGAGAGAGAGAGAGAGAGAGAGAGAGAGAGAGAGAGAGAGATGGATGGTGGGGGGCACTAGTTTTCAGAGAAGGAGTGCCTGTGCTTCTTAAGCTATCAGAGTCTAGAGGATCCCAGAGATTCTGTCCCTACCCTGTTTCTACCTGGCCCTGTGCTATGAAGCCAGTAACTCATTGTTGTGGTGATCTTCATGGCTTAAGTTATAGCAAGGAAGCAATGAAAACTACAACATCTGCTTTATTGAGTTTAAGGTGCATGTAGACATCTGGCCATTTTTTGAAAATGCGAACTCCAGTTCAGCATGCCTGCCTCACTGGCTGAGTAATCAGTAGGGTAGAGATCATCAGGGTCTTACATTCCCTCCACCTCTAGTGCCTCTTTTTAAAATTAAGTTCAAGGTTTTATTTTACATCCCAACTGCAGTTTCCCCTTCCTCTTCTCCTCCCATCCCCTCCCCCCACTCCCACCCCTCTTCCATTTCTGTTCAGATAAGGGCAGACCTCCCATGGGTATCACCAAAGCCTGGCATATCAAGTTTCAATAAGACCAAGCACCTTCCTTCCTGTAAAGGCTGGACAAGGCAACCCACTATAAGGAGTAGGTTTCCAAAAGCCAGCAAAAGCCTTAGGGACAATCCTTGGTCCCATTGATAGGAGTCACACAAGAAGACCAAGCTATACAACTTGTCACATATATGTACAGGACCTAGGTCAGTCCCATGCAGGCTCCTTAGTTGTCGGGTCAGACTCTGTGATCTCCTATGAGCCCAGATTAGTTGTTTCTGTGGGTTCACTTGTGATGATCTTGATCCCCTAGGCTTGTACAATCCTTCCTCTCTCTCTTGACCAGGATTCCCAGAGATAGGCCTAATATTTGGCTGTGGGTCTCTGCATCTGTTTATATCAGTTACTGGATAAAGTTTCTCTGATGACAATTGGGATAGGCACCAATCTATGCATATAGCAGAATATTGTTAGACATCATTACATTGGCTTTTCCCCCTCCAGTTGTGTTTGGTTCTATCTTAGTTCTCTGGGCCAACCAGTCTCTGGGTCCTGGCTCTCCAGGTGGTGTCAGAGTTGGGCTAACTCTTGTGGCATGGGTCTCATGCTGGACCAGTCATTGGTTGGCCACTTCCACAATTTCTGTCACCTTATCTCTATATTTTACATCGTGTTTATTTAAAGTTTATCAGGAGTATGACCTTGTCACATCTGCAGGCAAGTTTGGCTGCTAATAATAATTTTCTATTCTAAACTTCAGATTAGGTTGCAGGTGGCTAGTCTATCAGACTCTGGCAGGGCAGGGGTCCAACTTTTTCTGATCATCTGTAAATGGACCTTAGCTGGCTCAAAGCACTTTTGGAAATGGACTTTTTTTTTTTTTTCCGCTTACACAGCAACTTCTTGTTTTATCTGAGTCCTCATCTGTCCATTGTTTTAATGGAGTTCTAGTCTTTGTCCTACATGCCTGGGATAAAGCTGGAAAATGATCATTAGTTTAAAGAGATTGAAATTACAAATTACTATTTACATAGAAATGGCCCATGGTATTGAACAGAGGTTGGTTATACATTCAGTACAACTGGCTGGTGGATCACCTTTGGATTGATTGATTAATGGTTTTTTATTTCAGAACTGCACTTCATCATTCTTTTTTTTAATTTAATTTTATTTTATTTTACAATACCATTCAGTTCTACATAACAGCCACAGATTTCCTGTTCTCCCCCTTCCTGCCCCCTCCCCTTCCCCCCAGCAGACCCCCCATTCCCACCACCTCCAGATCAAGGTCTCCCCCGAGGACTGGGATCGACCTGATAGACTCAGTCCAGGCAGGTCCAGTCCCCTCCTCCCAGATTGATCCAAGCGTCCCTGCATAAGTCCCAGGTTTCAAACAGCTAACTCATGCAATGAGCACAGGACCCGGTTCCACTGCCTGGATGCCTCCCAAACAGATCAAGCCAATCAACTGTCTCACCTATTCAGAGGGCCTGATCCAGTTGGGGGCCCCTCAGCCTTTGGTTCATAGTTCATGTGTTTCCATTTGTTTGGCTATTTGTCCCTGTGCTTTATCCAACCTTGGTTTCAACAATTCTCGCTCATATAAACCCTCCTCTTTCTCGCTAATTAGACTCCTGGTGCTCCACTCGGGGTCGAGCCATGGATGTCTGCATCCAGATTCCTCAGTCCTTGGGTGGGGTTTCTGGCACAACTATTAGGGTGTTCGGCCATCCCATCACCAGAGTAGGTCAGTCCAGGCTGTCTCTTGACCATTCTTTAGTTTCTTACCACAAATACACCTATAGAAAGAAAGGTAGCCTTTCCACTTATCTTCCTGTTTCTTAGATCAAATAAAAGAGAATAATGGACTAAATAAAACTAGCTTAAAAATATACTAAGGCTGTGGATGGACTTCAGTGGCAGAGCACCTCCCTGGGATATCCAAAGCCCTGGATTCAATCCCCAGTGCTACCACCAACTCACTAAATTTGAGAGAAATACTCCCATTCAGAGAATTCAGAATCACTTCTCCTTTCTATGAGGTGGTGGGACCTGTTACCCTAGAGATGTACGGATGGATACTGGAGAGAGTTGTGGGCTAGTTTGTGATTTGTGTCCTCTCACCCCTAACCCCACATACTTCTAGGTTGAGCTTCTAACCTCCCTTTGGTGCTGTGGAATGTGACAGCATTTGGAGAAAGAATCTTTCCAGAAGTGAAGTTAATGTCAAGTTATTAGGTTTTTCCTGTGGTGGTATTTTGTTTATTTTTTAACAAATAAAGCTTGCCTGAAGATCAGAGGGCAGAGCAGGCTACTAGTTAACCATAAAGGCCAGGCAGTGGTGGCACACACCTTTAATCCCAGCACTTGGGAGGAGGAAACAGGAAGATCAGGAGTTCAAGGCCACCCTAGGCTACATGAGAATGATCCAATTTAGAAGAGAAATGGAGCCAGGCACATATCTTTAATCCCAGCATTTAGGATCTCATGCCTTTGATCCTAGTACTTGGGAGGCACACAGGCCTTTAATCCCAGCACTAGGGAGGTAGAGACAGGAAGTGATATAGCTGGGCAGGGAGTGGAATATAAGATGGGAGAAGACAGAAGCTGGGTCTCTTTTGGCTCAGGAGCTGGTGAGGTGAGACTTGGCTATGGCTTGTTCCTTTGTCTCTGATCTTCCAGCATTTACCTTGATATCTGGCTCTTAAGTTTTGTTAATACCGACTAGAATTCATGCTACAATTTCCTAATCAAAGAAGACTAGTATCTTTATGAGAAGAGGACATCAGGACCCAAGCTATAAGAAAATACAGCAAGATATGTCATCTGCAAGGCAAGCGGGAAAACCCTTAGGACAAAAACAACCCCATTGATTCCTTGTTCTCAAATTTCCAGCTTCCACAATTGTTAGGGAATCAATCTGAGCTGGTTAAGCCACCCAGTCTGTGGTATTTTGTTCTGGAAGACCTAGGGATCTGATACAGATGGGCCATTTTAAATGTTTCTCTACGGAAAGCCACAGAACATAAAATACACATCTGGTCTTCTGACTTCAAGATCCTGCGGGTAATTTCAGCAAATAAAACTTGGCTCTAGAAAAGCCTCTGTGTTTTCATTACCTGCTCTACTAAGGCTTTCTGTGGAGAGTAAGAAAGACAGCCAAACTCATAAAAACCTAGAGAGAGTAGTTTGAGGGAGCTGTAATAAATGTGCAATGCTCAGGTTCTAGAGGAATTCTCATTCTTCCTGCAGCCTCAGAGAACAATGGCATTAGCCTTCTGTGGACGGCATCTGTCACTTCTGTGTGTGTTCAGCCTTGAGGCACCATGCCCTGGCTGCTTGGAAAGGTCTAGCTAAAACCAAATGTGTGGTGTATTGCTGATGGTGCTACAAAACGGAGACTGTAGGTCACAAATGTTTTGTTTGTCTTGCCCAAGTTGAACAGATGAGACTTAGCAGCATTTTGTTGCTCTCCTGGGATAATGGTTCTTTGGACTCTGGGGCATCTTCAGAGTACAGTGCATCATGCATGGCATCTGTTCTTCCTTCCAGGGTAGTCCTGGAATGTTCTCAGACACACTTTACCACTGTGTTCTGTGTGTACGTGTGTAAGACTTTGAGTCCAAGGCAGGGCTCTTGATGAGGCCTGATAGCATGGGTGCACATGCTGACTCCACTATCCCCTGGTAGTGTAGCACTGGAAAAGTTACTTTTTCATCTTCCTATGCTTTAACATCCTTACCTTTGAAAGAAGATAACCCTAGTATTCTCACCAGTAGCCTTGCTGAAGACTGAAAAGAGTTAATACATGTCAAGCTAATACAATAGTACTTGGTAGAGTAGGAGGCATCCAGTGAATGTTACCAATGTGGATGGTATAGACAAGCTGTGCATATGAGTTCATTTTTCCCCTCAAATACAGGAATGAAAATTAACTCAGAAGATTTTTTTTGTCATGTAAATATTGTAGTGTATTTGCTACCTTGGACATAATGAAAACTCTATTTAATTGAGTCTTTCTATGTGGCACACGTGGTACTAAGCAAATCTTGTGCTTAAGCCTCATAACAATGCTAAGAGATCAGCATTGTAGACAAATCAAGGTAAGAGAATTTGCACTTGATCATCAAAACCCATCAGGCTCTCAGTGGTTCATGTACCTCTGGAAGGATGGACTCCCCAAAAGAATGCATAAACAAGACTTGAAGCTGCAGAGGTATTAGGTACTGGCCAGGATAAGGCAGGTTGTACTTTATTAGCAGAAGTACCAAAGACATATAATGAGATGTCAAGCAATGATAAGTGTAGAGCTCAAAATGGCAAGGCATGCCAGCAATGCCGGAAGCTAGGAGAAGATGAGCATGGTTACCTCTAGTTATGAGTGGTGGGTAGCGCCATCCTGTGGCCCATTGTCTGGGACTGAATCAAGAGGAGAAAGCATGCAGAACATCAGCATTCTTCTCTCTCTGCTTCCTCACTAGGGATGTGATGTGACCAACTGTGTCACATTCCTGCTGCCATGTCTTTCCATCATGTGAGACCAATTCAAGTGTCTTCTGTAGGCCAGAGTGGCCAGGACTTCAGACTTGGAAGCCTTTTTCTGGGAGATCATGATCTTGGAAAAGATAACTGTGAAGTTAAGGCTGATCCTGGAGATGGAGGATGTTTGATTATTGCTGTCTCTATTATTTGGGAGCAAACTTTCCATAAAAAAGCAAATACAGCCGGGCGGCGGCGGCGGCGGCGGCGGCGGCGGCGGCGGCGGCGGTGCACGCCTTTAATCCCAGCACTCGGGAGGCAGAGGCAGGCGGATCTCTGTGAGTTCGAGGCCAGCCTGGTCTCCAAAGCGAGTTCCAGGAAAGGCGCAAAGCTACACAGAGAAACCCTGTCTCGAAAAAAAAAAAAAAAAAAAAAAGCAAATACAATGGTTTATATACAGCAACAAAATTTATGTATAACGTAGTGCTATCATAAAATGACTTGGTATTACTTTGTTGTTGTTTTTTGTTGATTGAGACAGAGTTTTACTACGTAATTTTGGCTAGCTGGGAAATTGCTCTGTAGACCAGACTCGCCTCCAGCTTACAGAGTTCTGCCTGCCGCTGCAATCCTAGTGTTAGGATTAAAGGTGTGTACCAACACCCTGCCTTGACATAGCTTACAGAAGAAAAGGGGGAAAATATTAGATGACACACCTCTCTCTCCAGAATAATTTTTAATCACTTTTTAAAGGGGGACAATATGACAAATGTTTTGCCTAGCTATGTGACCAGTTATGCATAATTATTGCACTAACTGTCAGTGGAATTACAAAGAAAGTTCAACTGCCATAATTACTGTGTCAGAAGAGTAAGCCATGTTAGATACTTTTTGGAATAGATACAAACGATCCTTCCACTTCAACATGCAGAAAGTTGCATTTACAAATCCACTAAGGTGTCAGTAAACTATGTTGGGGTTGAAATTAGAAATTTTGCCTTTATATTGTATTTCGTGGCTCATATGATTTTTCTTTTACTTATACTTTGTCCTTTATCATCACCTAATAATATCCTCTTAATCTAATATCTAGATGACCATCTCCATCTCTCTGTCCTTTGGTTTCTTTTCACCCAGTATTTCTAGTCCAGTATCTTCTCTGAATTAGCAGCCTACTTTTTTTAGCCTTCAACCACAGTAATCACTTTCAGATATTCATAGATGCCCTTTGCTTTCTACCTCTATGCCTGCTCATTCTGGAATGACTCTCTCTGTCTCTCTGTCTTTCTGTCTCTCTGTCTCTCTCTCTGTATGTGTGTGTGTGTGTGTCTGTCTGTCTGTCTATCTGTCTGTCTGTCTCTCTGTATCTTTCCTTTTTAATATATCCATTTTACTTTCATTCTCTCCAGACCTTACAATTTTAGGATTGTTTTGCTGAACCTATATCTGTTTCTAGTCTGTAAACTTTAATCCTTGCAACACCATTCTAACAATGTTGCTACTACACACACCACCACCACTTCATATAGTGTTCATTCAAAATCCTTTGGCACTTCTATCTATTCCAGTGCTTGGTATAGGTAACCAATCAATCCATGTTGGACAGATCAAAATATAAATGATGAGACAGAAGGGAGCAATGCAATTTCAAGAGAGGAAAACTTCATTGCTGTAGAGCTCAAATGAAATGAAGTAGTCATTATCCTATTCTACTGGGCTTCAGAGCAGATAAAGTCAGTGTCCTGTGAAAACCAGCTTTAACAGATCATTTCCTCAGACTTGAGAACACACAAGGGAATGCAGCAAAGACAAACAGGAAAGAGACAACAGGAGCGATGGACTCTCAGAAGGATATAGAGTGAACTAAAGTACTCTAATTTGCAGAGGGAAATGTGCTCTATGTCTTTTTGTTGGTATTAAAGCTCCTCATCTTTAAGCTCTTTGGTTAGGGGCTCAAAGGCTATACATGCAATGTTCAAAGCTTTAGGTGTCTACTGACCATCTTAGTAGCCTTGACCCTTTTGACCTTTATCTTGAACAGCTCTAGTTGTTCCTTTAAGAATTACCCTTTCCCGTTGGAATTCCGTTCTTGGGAGACTAATTTGAGGATCTGCTCTTACCCAAAGATAGTGAATAGTGTTATGGAAGGCATCAGACTCAAGCCACCAATCAAATCAGGACTCATCAGTTTTGGGAAAATGAAGCTTGTATTTACCTAGTTGTTATGAGACTGGGGTTGATGGATCTCATAGAGAAGACCATAAAGGAAGAGCCTGGGATGATGCCAGTGTAAAGAAGATTAGCAATAACAGTTGGAAATAGTGTCTTCAAGGACATCATTAGAGCTCTAGGATTTAGAATTCTCAGACTTGGCATAAACATAAGTTTTAAATTTATGATGGAATAGCCCCATCTATTTTGCTTAAGCTAGTGTTTTAAAATTTTCACTGTTTTAGTTTATACGGAAAAATACTAATTGTATAGATTTCATCTGATTTTGTGATACTTGTGTACGCTATGAAATAATCATGAAACTCAAAGTTCCTCATAGGTAGCATTCTTTTTGATATGGTAAGGGTTCCTGAGAACTCTTTGCACACTTCAAGCAAACGATGCGGCATGTTAACTGTCCTTTGGTTTCTTTTCACCCAGTATTTCTAGTCCAGTATCTTCTCTGAATTAGCAGCCTACTTTTTTCACCATGGTAGTCATGGTGTAGTCACACAAAAACTACTCATCCTGTAAAACTCTGGTCCCCTGACCAACATGTCCCATTTTCTGTAGTCTACTTCTGTTTCTATGAGTTCACCTATTTTAGAATCTACAGGAAATAAGATCAAGGTGTACTTGTATTTTTCATTTATTCTACTTAATTATAATGCCAACCAGGTTCACCTTCATTGTCACAATAAAAGTACTTCCTTCTTTCATTGCCTGAATAATACCCCCCACTGCTTGTGAATATATGTATATAAGTATGTATGTGTGCATGTATGTATTAGGCTTGTATATATATATATATATGTATATGTATATATGTTTATTGTATACATATATATGTATGTATATATAAATTTACTTTATTTATTCATCTGTGGATATTTACTTCCTTTGGGTATGTACTCAGAAGTAGGGTTGCTACACCATAGGGATACACTTTCAAGTTTTTGAGGAATCTCTGTATTGATATCTACAATGGCTGTATCTATTTACATTCCCACTGTTGATGCATAACAGATTTCTTTCCTCCCACATCTTTGTCAACATTTATCTCATGTTTTTGATAATACTCATCCTAACAGGTGTGAGGTAATAGCTCACTGACCTTTTGATTGGTGCCATCCTGGTAAGTAGAAGGTGCTAACCCAGAAACCAGTTGCCCATATATGTGCCATTTTTTTTGATAAATGTCTACATAAGTCTTTAGTCATTTATTGATTTAACCATGCACCAGATATATAGCTGGATTCAGCTTGTTCCTATTACATGTAGTGACAGGACTCTTCCTCTCTATTTTCTCTAACAAGAATGACAGAGACAGTCTAAGGACTAACAAGTTCTTCTGCTGTCTGTGTATGCTAGACAAAACTGACAAATGAAAAACTTCCTTATTTTTATCATCTGAAAAGTGAATTTTATTCCTGAAAACAATAAAACATGTTTGAGAGCTGCATTCTAACCTCCAGCAACTTACTACAGTCCAGTTGGGGAAAGAGGCTCAACATGTATAAAAACAGAGCTTCCCTCTTATTATCCAGAGCAGAATTTCTTACCTCAGAGGACATTGCTTTTCACCTTTTGATAAGAACGGCAGTTGACCCAAAATGTTTGTGTTTCTACAATGTGGTTGGCAGGCATTTCCATCTGGGGTGATGAGTGGTGATTCCCTTACCTTGGTAATTAGATTTTCCCAGCCTGAGGCATAATAGAAATTAACAAAATGGTGAATTACAGTGCCTTGCCTGGCCTTGTTCACAGAAACATATTTCCTTGAGGATAGATTGCTTACAACTTTGGCTTTGGGCGACTGGAATGAATCATTCATTGCTAACATCATTTAAGAAACACGTAATAAAAACTTGAGAGGCATAAGGGATGGCTTAGTTTAGGGAAGGTAATACAATATAGTGGAGGGCTTTAGATTAAGACCCACAGATAAAATAGCTATCGCTTATTTATTTATTTATTTATTTATTTATTTATTTATTTATTTATTTTTGTGACAATATGCCATGCATTATACAAATTTCTTTACACAGATCGTTCTATTTGATTCTCATAACAACTAATAAGTAGATTCTCCTAAGTGAATTCAAAATGCAAATATATTTGCCTAAAGTGATAGAGCTAACAAATGTAGGAGAGTCATTTGGCATTCAGTTGTAGAACCCAAGAGCCTCTACCAAATATACTGTCTGTCCAGGAAGGGAAAGGACCCAGTAACTGAAGGAATAGATAAGGAGCATTGCTGTGCAGAGATCTATCCACTGTCCAGACATGCACACTCTCTCAGGGCAGCTTGATATGTGCTTCAGCTAACCTAGAACAGAGCAGAGAAGGCCTGGACTGCTGTAATGGCCAGTGGAGAGTAGATGATAATGACATGGAGATATTTTTGCAAAAGTGCACTGCAGGACTTGCATGCTGAGTGAAAAAAAAAATGTAAAGAGAAGAGGTAAAACACGTGAGAGTCCATTTGCAACCCAACTATAGAATGCCAATATCTGAATTAGTAGCTGTTGGGTGATAACTCTTACTCTACAAGAGTGTAATCCCAGAATGCATTGATTTTTCATAGCAGAAAGCTTTGTCAAGGAAAGAACTGTTCACATGCACATTTTTAGGAGCCCCATTTATCTGTTTAATTTATTTTTAAATTTTTAAAGACTTCACTACAATTATGCCTGGGCATATATACAAAAAGAAAAATCAATGTTAAATTTACAAATAGATGCCTTTACTTTGTAATTTCCATAAGACAAGTAGCAAAAAAAAGAAAAAAGAAAAGAAAAAAGAAAGGAAGGAAGAAGAGAAGAACTGCAAAATGGAGTTATTCAGAAGGCTTGGAGAAAGTTTCTTAGTTGCTATTCTACTTTTTTTTTTTCTTTAAGATACAAGTCCCTTAAGCTAGATCTTCCTCAGTTGCATTTTTACATTGACCCACATTGTGCTTATTATTTTTGGAAGTTGATGGGGCAATACATGAAAAGGAAGGAGAAAAGATTGGTTCCCATAAGCCTGCAGGCTGGGATAAGGATATTGCACAAATTATCCATTCAATATCAGGGAAGAAATAGTAATCAGAGCTTACCTGACACAGAATACTGGCTATAAGGTTCATAAAACTGACCAACCCAATTGACAATTCTCAGCACTTTACACAATATACTGTCCTTAAAATACTGAATGCATGTAACGCAAAAAGAAGTATGTCTGGCCCTCCCTTACATTTACTTCTTAAGCCAATACAGATAGTGTGTAGCACTTTTCTCCAAAATTAATGCCTTCTGTTTTGGAGGGAAGCTCTTTAAGACACAGAATTTAACCAGAAGGTAAAACAACAGGGTATTTTAAGACAGGATGCTGAGAAGGAGGTGAAAAACAGTATATTCTAAGGTTGTGGTTCTCAACCTGTGGGTTGTGACCCCTTTGGGATAACATATCAGATATCCTGCATATTAAATATTTACATTATGACTCATAACAGTAGCAAAATTACATTTAGGAAGTAGAAATGAAATAATTTTATAGTTGAGGGTCTCCACAACATGGGGAACTGTATTAAAGGGTCACAATATTAGGAAGGTTGTGCACCACTGCTCTAAGGTAAAGTAAAACATTCCACCCTGCAGAGAAACTATTAAGCTCAGGAAACAAACATCTTAATAGCTTCAGGAAGTTCCTGAAACTGATCAGATTCACTACCCACTCTCAAGCATATACAAGTAGTAAGGACTGTTAAAAGACATTCTCAGACAACTTGAGCTGCCTAGAAGAGCCAAGCAACCTAGAAGAAGCAGAGGCCACCCAAGTTGCCTGCAAGAGGCTTACTTAGTCCGACTGACCTACCAGGAAAGGACACTCTCTAACATGCTGAGCTGCCTGCAGACTATACAGTGTGTTCCATATTTCCAGCTTTTGTCATCTGTCACCCATGCTTTGGGGAACTTTGGTAATGTCAATTTCTTTGAGTCATTTCTTTTTCTTTTTTTGGGGGGGGGTTTCAAGACAGGGTTTCTCTGTGTAGCTTTGCACCTTTCCTTGAACTCATTCTGTAGCCCATGGTGCCCTCAAACTCACAGAGATCTGCCGGGCTTTGCCTCCCGAGTGCTGGGATTAAAGGTGTGTGCCACCACCGCCCAGCCTGTCTTTGAGTCATTTCTGATCCCGTAAATAACCCTGATAAAACTCATTGCTTCATCAAGTTGAACTTCATTAGTGTCCTGACTTTGATCTGTGGTTGATTCCATATCTGGGATAAGTGGATATTTGCTCATTTCTCCCCAGGAATGGTGTCACATAACAATGGATGACATAACTTTTGGGAGTGAAGGAAGGACCCATGATATGAAGGTCAAAGACTAGGATGGAGTCCTAACTGGTATCTTTTTATGATGAAACTGTGGTCCTAAATATAGTCATCTATCTATGTACATGGGATTAGACCTAGGCCACCCCCTTACTGAGATATGAATATGCCTCATCCCTTATACATAATAAAATATTAGTTAGTTGGTCAGAAGTACAAAAGGCCAGACCTATGGAGTTTGTGTTTGGTGTCTGGCTGCCAGGGAGTCTTATGGAGGATTATGACCTTAACCTTTGAGATTTGATTGTCTCTAAATAGCAGATAGAAGTATGGCTTTGTAAAAGGCAACGTTAAATGAATAGTGTTATAATGCATAATAATGAAATGGTATAAGACACACTGCAAAAAAGATTTGTCTTTTCCTTATGCTAGAATTGCTGTCTCTTCAATTGAAATAACAAGATAGAACAGTATTATTGTGACAGATTTTGAAGTATATACATTCTGCTTCTATTCACATTCAATGCTGCTCCTGTAAATAACCCTGATAAAGCTCATTGGTTCACCAAGTTGGATGTCAATAGTGACCACAGAAAAGGAAATGATTTGCTGGGGAAAATGGTATAACAAACTTCATGTAAAAATATGTCAGTGGTGATGGTAGATGATGTTGGATGATATGCAGATAACACTTAAAATTTTTAGTCACTCATCTCTTTTATGGTGTTTTAGACAAGCTGTGACTCCCACTGATAGGATGTGATTACATTATATCGTTTCTTACAATGACAGCAAATTTATTTAAAATGAAAAGGAAACTGAAATCATACACTGAAGAATTATGTTTTGTTCTGAGACTATCTTGTTATGTTTTCTAGTCTGGGTTGTAGCTCACTATGTGGCTCAGGCTGACCTTGAAGTTTTTATCCTACTGCTTCAACCTCTTAAGTCTTGGGATCATAGCCCTTCCTTTCTGGTCACTGAAAGGTGACTTCTTACTCCTTGGAATTGCCAAGAGATAATAAATTTCCTTTTATTCATTGTGGACTTTCTCAGGGCTTATGCCAAAAAAAAAAAAAGGTGACTCATAGTGACCTCTTGGTAATTTTAGGATGAGGCCCAACCACTCTGGGAAGATTCTCCAAATAATTTGAGAATTATGATTTTGGGTCACATGATTTTCACCTACTTCTCAAGAGGTTGAAGACTGGCTGTAATCCCATGATCAGTGGTTCAGTCAATCATAACTACATAGTGAAACACAGCAAACAGTCTGGATATTTAGCTCACAGGAGCTTTCTGCTAATGATATAGAGTCTCATGTAGGAAGAACGTGCATCCCAAGGGCATGGAAATTTAGTGTTTGCAGGTTGTACTAGATCTCACCCTATGTGATTTTATTATTTGGCTGTGACTAATGCATATCTTTTTATGATAAAATTGTGGTCCCAACTATGGTCCTTTTTCTATCAACATGTGATCAGATCTAGGCAACCTATCTTATTGAAATATAAACATACTTTCCCTTATACATAATACAATATTAGTTAGGTGGTCAGAAGTACAAGAGGCCAGAGAGCTATGGAGTTTGTGTGTGGTGTCTGGCTGAGAGGGAGGCTTGTGGAGGATTGTGACCTTAACATTTGAGATTTGACTCTCTTACCAGCAAGTGCAAGAATGGCATTGTAAAAGGCAATGTTAAGTGGTATAATATGCAAATAGTGATAAAATATATAAGAATAAAATGATATAAAGTGCATTGCCAAAATCTGCCACTTGATTCTAAAATGTTCAGAGTTTGGGAAACTGACTGATTTCTGTCATACTAATTATTCTAAGCAGCTGAGATATAAAGAGGTTAAATAGCTTGCCCAGTGTCTCATCACTCCTAACTGGCAGGACTGGGGTACCAAACCCAGGCAGTTTGATTCTAGAATTCTTTATTTATTTAAACCACTTTTTTTGCATAAGGTTTCATATATCCCAGAGACTTTGATCTTTTTATGTTGATGTGGCTGACATTGAATTCTAAATCTTCATGTGTCCACTTTCTGTGAATTTCTATGATTACAGATATAAGCCAATACTCCTGCTAGAATGCTTATTTGTTGTATGTTCATCATTGTACTAATAAAGTATGTGTCTGTCAATCACTGTGAAGATGAATTGAAGTATTACAAATAAAACTTAATCCAAGACTTCTAGCATACAGTGAAGCAGTAAATTTACTAAATATGTTTCTCTGTCAGGTAAATATAAATTCTTATATTAGCAGTTAATTTTATGCCCTATAACACAATATAGAATCTAATATATATGTTTATATATATATACATGTATATATGGCAAAAGTTATTTATTTATTTAGAAACCCAGGGATTCTACCACAGACCTTTTTAGTATGAAACAATTCCTTTTCCAGTCAAGGAATATCATTAAGTCTGAAAGTAAAGCCATTGTGATAAAGAACCTGGCTCTTCCAACATTTTCTTGGAATTATACAATTCTAGGTCACATTGTTGAAGACAATGAGAGGAGAAATTTTAGCTAACAAAGCAAAATGTGGGCTTTGGGTTTCACTGGAGTGACTACAGTGGCTTAGTTAGTTGAAATGCTCTAGACTGGTAATTTATCTTTATTTGTCAGCTCTCAAGGGTGAGTTCTTATGAAGGGCAAAAAGTGACTAGGAAGCAAAAGCAATTGCCTGCTTTTGAGTATGAGGGGTGAGTATCCTCAGATTTGAGGGTGATAGAATTCTAAAGTTCTTTAATTGAACAAAAGCTGAAGCACACCCTAAAATCTAACATTCCTAAGTCAGGGAACTGAGAGACATTTGAGTACTTTACATATGTCCTTTCACATAATATATGAAGATATCAACCGTGCTAGCTGTGACTATATCTAGATATGTTAATTTGCAGAAAACCACCATTTATTAGAACAAAAGAGCTTCTGATATTGTATAAGAAAACTTTTTGAAGTGAGTACCTTTCCTGGGTTTGGCATTCAAGGAAATAGTACAGTCAAAAGCCCAATGGGAAGCCAGTTCCTACAGAGGGACAAAGCTTCATTGTCACCTTGAAGTAATAGCAAAGGCAGAGAGAGTCCATTTTCTTTGCAAACTCATTAACTCAGTGGATGGAGGGAACGGGGAAGGAAACTGTGCCAAGATAGTGAGGGGAATAAACAGACCCAGCTCCACAAGCAACAGGAAAGGGAAAATGGATTTTAACTTGACAGCTCCCTCCTTGATGACATAATGGACACCAGTTTTGTGTATTTCTCTTCCTTCCCACAAGGGCCAGGTATGTGAAGTGTTTAAATGCTTCCACCATGAAAGCTATAATGCTGGTATCCTAGAAATTCTGTTTTGTGGCATACTGGGAAATGGGCTGTTTTAGTTTGCCTGATTACATATTCTGACAAGCAGAGGCTAGCTATCACATGTACTATGGCAGATGGTGGCTAGACTACTCATTCATTCATTCATTCATTCATTCATTCACTTGGCAAATATTTGTTGACTTTCCATATACTAGTCACCCTTTTAGATATGGTGGGTATATGATGCTTGTAAATATCATGGACAAAAATCCCATCTCTTTTAGAGTTTTGTTATAGTAGAAGATAAATTCAATTCACAAATGAATGTAACGAATTCAGAGAACAGTGTTTGAAGACAGTAAAGAAGGTGCTGAAGCCAGTACAAGAAAATCCTTAGAGAAGATCTTCCACATAGAGGGAATGTTAAGTGAAAGGCTCTAAGATGGAAAGCATGTAAATGGCTTATCAGAGCAGACAAAAATATTCTAGCGTGGGACGAAGTGTTAACAGAAAGTAATACTGAGAGACCAAAGGGGTACACAAAAGTCAAGTAACATAGAGCTTTGAAGGCTTAAGGTTGGGAAGCCTGGGGCTTTGTTTTGTATGTGATGGGAAGCAATTAGAGGATAGAAACAGAGAGACATGATGTGATACATATTTATAAAGCATTCATCTGGCACCTGTGTATTCAACAGATTATATGGCGTGGATGTGAGCTGGGGAAGGATGAAGAAGTTGGCCAGTAGGGCTTCCAAAAACCCAGAGACAGGAGAAAACATGTCATTATCTATTAAATGGAACAAATCAAGCCCAGGGTTGGACCCAACTGTGTCGTTTGTTTCCAAGCGCTCTTTCCTGCACACTAACACATGGCTCAGTGGTGTAAGTGTCTTCAAAGGCATCAAAATGTCTAAGCTTGGAAACAGAAAACTATAGCCCAAATCAAATATGTGGAAAGACAACATGGTAAAAGTACACCCCTGGGTGGCAGGTAGTTCACATGTCTGTTAGGTCTTTCTTGGCTTGAGTTCATCTCATGCTAGCCTGCCTTTGTAGCTCCTTATCTGCCTTCCTTTGTGTGGTAGTTAAGGCTCAGCATTGCCCAAATGCATCCTGTCTGAGTAGTTGGGGTTCTGGGACAAGACAGAGTATGCCTGACTTCTGTTCACTTCTGATTTCATTAAAATCTACCCCAGCATGATGAATCTAGGTGTCAGCGTTAACAATTGAAAGGAGGAAAAATGAGGAGACACGAACAAGTGGTACCTGGCTCCTTTGCAGTTTGGGATTGCTGGAAATCCAGAGAGAACTGAAAGATCTAAAATTCCTGCCTAACCTCATGGCTTCATCCTATAGACATTCATCACAGCCTCACTTAAAAGCGAGGTGGTGCCTTAAGAACCACGATGTCATCGACTTATTCCCTCCAGCCTGACCCCCTGTAGAAAGCAATTTCTGCTCCCACAAACTGATGCTGTCATGGTTTAATTCCTTTGAAACACTCCATCAAGACTAATTATTTAAGCGATTGACTTTGAGATGCTTGCATTGTCATCAAATTAAATTTCAGCATGGAATCATTTGGAATAAGCTTGATTTTCAAAAATAGAAAGAACATTGGGCTAAGGAGATGGCTCAGCTGATAAAACACCCATTGTGCAAACACGAGGACCTAATTTCAGATCCTAGGCACCAAATGTAAAGAGCTGAATATGGTACCTGATGTCTGTAACCCCAGCACTGGGGAGGTAGATTTTTAGCTTACTTAACAGCCAGCCTGGATGAACTGGTAAGCTTCAAGTTTAGAGAGAGGTCAAGTTTCAAAAAATAAGTTGGAGAGCAATTGAGGAAGACACCTCATATCAACTTCTAGCCTCCACACAAATGTAAACACATGCATAATTATCTGCCCCGTCACGTGCACAAGCCCACTTGAACCTGTACATACACCATATACATACTCACACAACATTAGGCATATACATAAAAATTAAAAAACAGTAAGATATTTTAAGATATAATGTGTATACTATTTAACAAGCAAATATTATTGAAACATTACTTGAAAGCACTTGATTTTTTTTTTCAAAACTAGACATATAGGTATGTTTCCCTTTGATTGACATTTTAGGATTTATTACTATTGCTATGTAACAAGTCATCACAAAATTAGGAGCTTGAAATATTGCACATTTATTTTCATGAAGAGACTTAGGCAGCAAGTCTGGGTGGGCTCATCTGGATTCAAGTTGTTGGCTGGGTAAAGGTTACATTTGGAGGCTCTGAAGGAAAATAGTTTCCAAATTTATTCATGTTGTAAGAATTCAGTTCTTCATGGTTGTTGGTCTGTGGTCCATATTTTCTCATAGGCTGTCAGCTATGAGTTCCTAGAGGCAGCTACATTTTTTTATAACATTGCCACATCCATCTTCAAGGCAGCAAGGCTATACTCATGTTGAGTTGTTCCTGCTTCTTTTTAGTCAAAAAGGTGAGAATAAAGGTCTCAGAGAGGCTCAGGTACTAGTATCAGGGATTCCTAGATAATCTCTTTATATTAAGTTCCACTATGCCATAAATAGAACCTACTCACAGATACAGTATCCATCAGATTCACCTCCGTGGTCATCACGTAGGACAGGCAAACTTGGCACAGGAAATCTTAAGTCCCACCTATGACTTGGTCTTCTGGACTTGCTTACTGAATGAATATTTAGTTAGTATTTTCTTTTCAAAAATCATGTTGCCTCAAATTTGGGTACAAACAGATGATTTGAGAAGTGGTCTCAATGAACACAATGAATGACTGGGGGAGAAGACGGAAAAGAAGGAAGCTGATAAAACCTGAGTCAAGGACCAATTTCTACCACAAGCAATTAGAACCCAGTTATGAGTACTCTCTAAGAGAACATAGCCTATCTGTCAGAACCCTTTACTCCTGCTTGCTCTCCACCCTGCAAACACACTTGCTACTAGGGGTGCCAATGTTCTATCATCTGTGGTTTTTCTTATCAGAAATCACCTTTGCCCTGCAATTTAAATCAGAAGATAATGCCCTTGCTATTTGGCACGTTATGAAACCAAGACTTAGGTGCTGGATGGACTTTTTATGGTTATTCTGGTGGTGAGTAAACTATACAAAACCTGTTTTATTCAGCTCACCCATGGCAATTGAAGATAGTTACAAGTCACCCCCTGCCTCCAGGTTTAGTTCTCCATATCTTTTCAGTAATTTTTAAACAACCTAGCATTTAGGACCAGAGAGATCTGGCATGTAGATGATCAGAATGATAATAATTCACAGAGAAGGTACTTTCTCATAATTAAGGGGAAAATACCTATTGCCTCATGTTGGTGTAAATTGCACAGTGATGCTGAAAGTCTCATGGCTACTCATAAAGCCCCATGCATTTGATGTACTTTGATTTTTTTCATCATGTTTTCTAATTTGGAATGCTTTTTTCTAGTTATTAATGCTGTCATTATGAGCTCAGGTTTTAGACTGAGACCTATCTGCATTTAAAGCCAGACTCTGCCATTTTTGTGTGTAATCTTAGATAAATTACCAGGCTTGGTGTCTAACTTCAAAGAACACTGGTGAGGTCCAGGTCAGATGGCATGTTCAGAGTGTTTAGAATTATTGAATATTCAGTGTGTCAGCAATTGCTGTCATTACAAGTTGAGGAACCCTTATTTGAAAGGCTTGGATTGAAACTGTTTTAGATATTGAACCTTTATAGGCTTTGAAGTATTCATGTGTACATAATGATATGTCTTAAGGATGGGACCAAACCTACACACAGAATTCATTTACATTTCATATCCACCTCATATGCATAGTCTGAAGGTAATTTTATATGATATATTTAGGGTGCCTGTATCTTGATTGTTACCCATGACAGGAAGTCAGGTGTGAAGTCTTCTATTAGTAATGCCATGTCAGTGTGTTTATGACTTTGTATTTATGACTCCCATTTTCTCATTGCTAGACAAATAGTTCATGTCTAGATAGAAAGGGTTTGCATAGTTCCTTTGCTAGATGGTGGTGGAATTAGGGTTAAAACATAGTTTCCAGAGTTCAAACTAAGATCTACGCTCCCTTTCGCAGAAGCCAAGACCATTCTTTTGCCATCTTCCAAAAATGCAGGATTACATCTAGATGGATCAGCTGATCTCTTTCAAAAAACATTTGGTCTCCAAAGACCAATCCCTTCTCAACTCCAGCTATTGACTTGTGATGAGATAGCAGAAGGGATGAAACAGCATCTCTCTTGGGAAGTTCCTTAGTCCCTCTGGCACATGACTTTAAGTGTAGAGTTTCAAGACTTAACTAGACATAAATACTGGGCAGTAGTGTTGGGGTAGATCTGATCATTTCCAAGATGGATGTGAAGATATTTTAAAGCACTTTGTTGGCACTATGGGAGTCTTGGCAATCAATTTGTACACAAAAAGGTACGTCTGAGAAATTCCATGAATGTTTTTTCTTGTCTATCAGTAATAGGCAAATTCAAATCTTGTAGATTTATCTATAGCTATTTTTCATTCCATTGTGCCTCCATTTTTCTTTCATGTAACCAATATTTATGAATGACCCCATGATGGTTAGTCTTCCTAGTCAACTGGAAACTAAAATCACCATAGAAACACACCTCTTGGGTGGGTCACAGAAGGAATTTTGGACTACTTATGCTTGTATGTAACAAATAGTGAATTCAAGTAGGAAAATGTCCATGGAGAACATTTTTAAGTACTAAATGTTACAAAAAAAGTCCTAGGAATATTTTCTGGTATTCTATGGAATAATAGACCAAATAATAAGACAAATAAACTTGTGTTTATCCTGATCATTTTAAGTTCTAATTTTCCTGCTTTTTTTCCCACACATTTGATGTTTGGAATTAGAATCATCCCATGGGGAGAAAATTTTAGAAAGGACATAGAATATATTGGTGACATTTTCATCTTCTGGTCATTGCTTCTACCACTTGTTGATGCTTGTTATTCAGACAGATAGCAATCTGAGAAGACTATGGATTAATATCTTAAAAAATAGTTTCCTGTCCTATCTAATAACCACATATCATATATGGTAAAGGAGGGGGTAGGGTAGGGGAAGTCAATCATCCTGAAGCCTAGTCTTGATCCACTCCACCAGCCATTTGATAAGCAAGGTTTTTGAGGCTTGTGTTTTCTGTTTCCCCCATTATTCCATACCCTTAAACTCTTCCCTCATTTTTGGGTGTTTGGTGGTCAGGTGCTTCTTGAGATTCTGCGTCCAGTTAATTTCTGCTGGTGTCATCCTTATACTGCTTCATGGGTGTCCTGGTTGGGAGGGGATTACCTCAGAACAAAACAAAATGAAAAATAAAGCAAAAATATTTACAGTGTCTATTTGATAAATTAGTCATGACATGCATGTGTTGATTCCTCTTTACAGCATGGACTGCAAATGTTCCTGCATGTGTTCCTGCACAGGATACAAAAGTGCCCCTTCATTTCCAGTATCAGTCACTGACTTTGGATGAGGATAGCCAACAATAGAATCAATATTTATGATTTTTGCCCCTTCTGAACAGGGTATTCCTGTCAGAAAGTTCCCATGGCCTGTAGAGTAAGTTTGCCAATGAGATCCAGCCTCTCTGCTGCTAAAATGAAATGGCATAAAGATCCAGCTACATCAGCCATTTGTTTAAAGCTCCTCAGTGGTTCTTCTGTTGTGCCCCATCACAAGAAGTAAACACATCATTAAAACAGCTGTTTGATTCTTTCTTCTTTTTCATTTTTCTTGTTGTTTGGTGAAAACAAATCATATTTTATGTATCTTTAGAATTTGTCCCTTCCATACATTCTCTCTAAAATGGAGGCCATCAGAGAAGTTGGAAGCCTTTTTTTGGGTAACAGAGGGTTAGCAGTTTATTGTGATGACCAATATGAGGATCTTAAATGTGTATATCTGAAAGGAAAATACTAAGATGGTGCTGTAACTGTCATAAATCATATCAGAATATTCTACAGGGCTTGTCAAAACAGATGTCTCTATCCACAAACTCCAGGGATTCTGAATCATTAAGTCGAGATGGAGCCTGAGAAGTCATATTTCTCATGAGTTCCCAGATGGGGATGATGACAATCAGGGGATCCTAAAATGAGAAGGCTGTGTACTAGGATGATGTTCTGCAATCATTCATCAGGTTCTAGACTTTATTGTGACTGGCTGGTGTTGGCCCTCATCTGAGGGAGCCTAAATAATGGCTTTCAGCGATTGTTATGTGGAGACGACATGTTCAGTACCTTGAGAATCAGGATTGATCTGACTAAAATTACAAATGCAGAGCTTAAGAAGTAGTAGACCCTGTTACACTGGTTCCCTATTGCTTTGGGTCTGTAAAAACTAATCTTCTCCAATTCATTTGGTTTATTGTTTTGCTTTGAACATCTTCGGAGAAACTTATGTTTCATTCATAAAATACCCCTTTGCCAGTTGAAAGAAATGAGATCGTTAATCTTGAGCCTCACTAAAAAAAGAAAAAAAAAAGGTTAAGAGGTATCTTGAAAAAAATAAATAAATCCACCACTAGTAAATAAATCCACTGCTGGGCTTCTCTGTGAGACTGTGAGGATGTTTCTAAGTAATGACTAGGTTATAAGAGTTCTGGCTTAAATCAATGGTTTAAATCTATTGATAGATTAGAAAAATCAAATAATCTATTAGAAGGTGATGGAACTATAGAAGGTGAGACGTTGCTGGAAAAGTAGGTCACTGAGGACATGCATTTGAAGAGTGTATCTTGGCTCTGGTTCCTTCCCATTGTCCCTTTCTGCTTCTTAGCTGTCATGAGGTGCACAGTCTCTTTAGCCATACTCAAAACCCATGACATTCTACCTGGTTTTGAACCTAAAGCACTGAGTGTAATTGACCTTGGGTCAAACCCTTTGTAACTGAGTGGCTCAGATCAGGTATTTTGTGATAGTGCTGAAAAACTTAGTCACACAGCCTGCCACCTTCCCCGCTGTCTCAAAAGAATCTTAACTCAGGCCTCAGCCAACCCCTATTTTGTGGAAACTTCCATAAAGCAATTTCTTTTTTTTTCTGATACCCAGTTATTTTGGGTTCAGTAACTTAGTTTTATCTTAATTGGCTAGATGAACCTTGGGAATGTAGCTAATTTTTCTCTGCAGGAGTTTGTTTGCCTTCCTAAGCTAGAATGTAAGGTCCTTGTGAGCAGAAACTGAAGCATGATTTAGTTGGCGCTTCATATGTATTTATTTCAATTGGATCAAAGGCATGAATGCTATCAAACTAAATTTGAACTTCCTCAAATATAAGAAAAATAAAATTGTATATTGAGCATTTACTATTGATCAGAATTCTGAATCATCTCACTGATTCACTATAATTGTGACATTGATCCCATGATCATCATCCTTTTAACTCCAAGAAGTAAACTAAGTCTTAAAGGGGCAAAGTGACTCACTAAGGTCACAAGCAAGTAGGGTACAGCTGGGCTCCTACGTCAGGCAGACCCAGAGCCTATACCTTATCCTACACAGTGGTACTGGGCCATGACCTGCCTCCAGCTGTGAGCTGTTTTCCACATTCTCAGTTCTGTGGAGTGCACTGTATAAAACCAGCTCTTCTCTCTGCCACTCAGCACACTTGGAACCACAGAAGCCACAAGAAAAATGGGATCTGACCACTTGCAATCTATGGACCCAAGATTTCTTCCACAATGACTCACCATTAAAAGCTATGGAAGCCACGACAGCAGTAAAGGATTTTTGTATTGATCAGCTTTGAAATTATAGAGGAAAACAAATTACTCCCAGCTTTTTTATTGGTATTAAGTGCTGGTTTCAAACAGATTCTAGAAAAAATAGCTTCTTAAGTTTTAATTCTAAAGTTCCTTTAAAACTATGGGTGTGAGGAAATGAATCATTGCATATGAAGAAACAACAAACTAATGATGATAAATACATTTTTAAAAGATTTGGATTCCAACATAATCCCTTTCCCTGATAGTTCATCAGATCTGATAAGTGGTTTTAAAAAAAGATAAAAAAACAAAACAGAAAACAAAAACTACTGTTTTTGTCAAATAGTAGTAATTCCTAGTTTCGATTTGGTGCAAAGAATTGGCCTGGTGATATTTAAATAAAGTTCATTGATTGAATAATATCCATTCTATGTAATTATTATGTATATGTTGATAATATGATGCTGAATAAGGATTTCAGTTGGTTTTAGTATATTAGCAATAAAAAGTCCAGTTTCAGCTTAAAGATCTAAATGATGCATGTTTGTGCCCTGAAATTGAAAATAAAGTTCTGTTTATTTTATTTTTTTAAATTTCCTTTCTTTACTTGTGTCAGCTCCCCTTTGTCTCCAGATGTAGCCATCATTCGTAAAAGACTGAATTCTTGGCACTGGAGAGATGCTTCATCAGTTAAGAATAACCAGTACTCTTGCTGAGGAATTCAAATTTCATTCCTAGCACCCTGGACAGCTCATGGCCACCTGTGACTCCAGTTTCAGGGGATCCAATGCCCTCTTCTGGCTCCATTGACATCTACACAAATGGTGTGCATATACTCTCAGAGACGCACATAGACATAAAAAAAGAAATATATATTATTTTTCCTATACTCATACATATACATAAATAAATGTAAATAAAACACTTCTCCACATATGTTATCATGCTATAAAACATTGTTTTGTACCCTTTTCCCACATAGCATGTAGTTACTAAGATGTGAAAAAGAGTTTCTATCTAAGTTAGCATTACTTGGGGTTAAGCTGAAAAATGTCTTGCTTTCTGCTATTCAAACTCTATGGTATGCTAATTGGTATCTCTCATTCTCAGCTCATAGATAAACAAACGAAACCTTGAAAAAAGTAATTTGGAGACTGGGTAGATGGCACAGTCTGGAATATACTTGCAGTATAAGCATGAATACCCAAGTTAGAAATCTTTGTTCCTGGGTAAAAAGCTGGAAGCAGTGGGCACATGTCTGCAATCTTGATGCTGAGAAGGAAGAGACAGGAACAGTTAGCCAGTCCTGAATCACTGAGGTCTGGGTTCATTCAGAAATCTTATCTAAAAACAATTAAATAGAGGGTGATTGAAGAAGATACCAGACCAAACCTCTGGTCTGGGTCTCTCTCTCTCTCTCTCTCTCTCTCTCTCTCTCTCTCTCTCTCTCTCTCTCTCTCTCTCTCCCCCCCCCCCCCCCCCGTGTCTGTCTGTCTGTCTCTCACACACACATTCATGTATACTCATACACATATAAATATAAACATAGATACATGCATACACACACAAAATCACTTGCCAAGCTTCCTCAGTTGCTGAGACAAAAGCCAGCTCTGGTTTTAAACTTAACCCATTTGCCCCTAAGGATCTCACTGGGCATTTTTGGCCTTAACTTGTTTGACATCTCTCCCATTTCTCTCAAATATAGGGACTCATTGACACTCATCAATCAGTTTATAAGTTAACCTTACCCTTGCTGTTTGCCTCTGGGCTTCTAAACATTTAGGTCAGAGATCCTTATTGAATTTCACAGTGTACTACCCAAATCTGGGTTCACAGTGAACTCCCATCTCTTCCTGGGATCTTGTGGCAGCTGGGATTCCTTTCGAAGATTCTGACTGAGTTTTCATCACCATGCAGGTACTTGCTTATTGTATGACTACTTGACTCATTATTTTCTTTATGATTTGAATATATTGCATTATCTAGCAGGCTAGGTTTTTCCAGCATCTAAAGTGTTCTCTGGTGCCTTTTGAGTTCCTGGCCCAATTCCATGCCAACCAGGATGAGCCCACTTATGTCTCAAGTTATGATTATCTAAATGATCTATCCCTATTAACAGCTGCCTGTTGACCTTGGGGTCAAATTAGAGCCCCTTCCTCCCAAGTCTTTCCTTTTATACTTTTAATTTTTAAAGAATTATTTAATTTTGTTTCTTTTCTTTCTTTTCCTTCCTTCCTCACTCCCTTCTTTCCTTCCTTTTGTTGTTGTTGTTTTGTTTTGTTTTCTGACAGAAGGCTTCTTCTGTGTTGCCTAGGCTACCTCAAATTCCTTGTATTAAACATTGCTTTGCTTAACTCCTGACTGTATGGGTCTGGGCCTCCATGACTGTATAGGTCTGGCTTCTGCTTTTAGTACATCACCTGTTTGTATCTTATTGTATCAGACATTTTTCTTTCTTTTTTTCTTTTTCTTTTCTTTTCTTTTTTTTTTTTTGCATGCTCTTTGGAAAAAGTACAGTGATAATCTAACTGTGGCTGCCATTTATTGATGTAATCAGTAGCCAAAAAACTCTACCATTAATATTTTATATCACAAAGTTTGATATATTAGCTTGAATTTTTTGGTAAAAAGATACTGGATTAGTCAGTTTTCCATAACTGAGACAAAATGCTAGAGACTATTACTTTACAGGAAAAATATTTAATTTGGTTTATGGTATGATCACTTGGTCTAGATTCTTCTAGGCTTGTGGTGAGACAGAGAATCATGGTGAAAAGGCAATATGCCCCACCTGGGAACACTGTGGACCAAACCTTCAATATCTGAGCTTTGGATTTCACTTAATAGCAAGCCATAGCAGTTGTATTTATATGTTCAATGATGTGTATGCACATATACACAGCTCGTTAGAGAATGATAACAATTTCTACTCATCTCAAACAGACTCTAAAGACCTTTCTCTTCTTATAACTCTTTGCTGCAATATAAAGGTTCCTTCCTTCATTTCTGGTGATAATGAGCTGATATTATGACATTTAACCCCTTCATACTGTGTAGGAGGTTGAATACAAGGATACTCATTCCCATTAAAGCAAACCTGTTGTCTTCTACTCTGTCACACAGGTAGGCTTTTCTCCACTTTCCAAGCATCATTCTTAGTTTTTTACTGAGAAGACTTGATATACATATCCTGTAAGTCTGAACGCATACCTTGTTCTGTGCACTGTTAAAAGATGGGATGTAAGTACTTCATTTGAGGTCATCACCAGCACAGCAGAGAGGAAGAGAAGACAAAGAATGAAGGTGTAAAGACCAGGGCTGTTTGTACACCATAAGCGCTCAATCTTATCCCTTCCTCTGGTTTCTATTTTAAGCATAGTACCTAGATGTGGGGAGGGTATTGGGGAAATTGCTCAGTGGTTAAAATACTTGCCATGTAAGCATGAGGACTGGAATTTTTGGATCCCAAGACCCCTTGTGAAGGCTGGGTGAATACAGTGAGAATGACCTCTAATTCCATTCTCAGAAGACAAAGACAGAGGATCCCTAGAGCAAGTTATTGGGTGAAATGAGCCCTATCAGTGAATTCTAAGTTCATTGAGAGACCCTACCTCATTGAATAATGTAGAAAATTCCCAACATCAACCTTGGGTCTCCACAGGTACACAAACTTATGAGTGCCCCCAAACAACATTGTTCCCACACATGTACAAACATACACACCACACCACACAGGCACACAATGATACCACACACAGACATATGAAAAGGAAAACAATACCATAAACAAAGGAACAAGCACACATGAGAACTAAGCAGCAACAGCCTCCTTTGGAAACCTAGTGTCTGATGCTTTCTGGAGTGTGAGGCTGGGCAGAATGCTCAGGCCATGTCTGGACTTGCTGGTGAATCTTTGAACATGGTCTTGTGAGAATGGTACAGACACCAGGAATTTGCCTCCTTGGAAACTGCAACATTGCACCTCCAACATCTGGAAACAATGATTCTTCCATTCATTTACTTGGAACCCCTTAAAAGATTCTAGGAGGCATCATAGTCACCAACTAACATGATCTTCCTCTGTACTGACCTCTTTCATGCCTCTGAGAAGACAGATAACACATGGTTTAGGTAGTTTGCTGGGCTGAATGCTGCCAAATGGGGACATATTTGCTCAAAGACACCAAGGTTTGCCATCCTTACATCCTGGATACCTAATCTACTTTCCAGGGTTTTTTCCCCTTTATCCTGTCAGTACAATCTAAGAAAAAAACATCTTAGTGGAAGAGATAGTAGCCCTAGAAATGTTGGAGGATTCCCCTCCCTATAGCCAATGCTGTTATATGGAAGCTGAAGCCCATTTTGTAGCCCAAAGGACATTCTTCTTTTTAGGCTTTCAAATGTTCCCTCTTTCCACAGAGTTGACCTTTGGCCTAGCTTTTATATGTGGTTAGTTTGGGAGCCTGCTTTCCATCCTGATGCAGGCTCTGTGTCACAGGGGGTGCTCTGCCTATCCTGGAAGCTTGCATCACATAGGAAGACCATGGTGTAGCAAGCCCATGGTGTAGCAGAGCACAGAGGCTCTGTTACACTTTAACAAGCTCAAGTGCCCCACAGTCCCTTCCATGGAGACTCAGTGCAGCATTTGCCTAGCAAGCAAGCCAAACCAAAAACCCATCTAGATTTGTGCCTTGAAAAATATTTACTCATTCTTTATTTATTTGTGTGTGTGTGTGTACTTGTGTTTGTGTGAACGTATGTACACCACATGTGTATTGCTTTTGAAGAGATTGTCTCTTTCTGTGTCAGCCCATTTTGGGTATTGTATCTGTGAATTTGCATTTGAGACGAATGCTCCATTCATGATATGAAAATCATAAATTAGCACATCAGGACAGCAGGTCTATACTGAGTTTCCCATTTTGCCCATATCTAAAACTCACTTCCCCATTGCTACCACCTACAGTTGTCTACACATTCCTTAGACTGAATTCTGGGTCCTCTAAGCAAGTGAAATCACCACCTTGTTTGTTGGTGGCAGCAGCAGCAGCAGCAACAACAACAACAACAACAACAATAGCAGCAGAGCACATCTAGGATGGGCAAGGAGACATCTTTTATTTCCAGGGCTAAGGTCACAAACACCTTAACACTCTTTGTCTTTAGGCTCTTTGCAAACGCTCTTTTCTATGTTAAGCTTTTAGAGGGCTCCTTGGCTTTTCTCTTCTTTGTCTCATTTTTCTTTTTTGTTAGAGTTTGTTCTACAAGGGTCCTTGTACATCTGTGAATTGTGGGAGCACTCTCTGCTGTGTTTTTTTCTATGTCTGTCCTGATGCTCTCTGAAGGATCTATTCTGTAGCATCTCTTATGCAATTTTCTCTTCTTTCCTGCCCTCTGCTTCCTTGACAACTTGGAAATTGTCTCCTCTGACCACTGTTCCCTGGTCAGGGCAATGGGGTCTCTTGAAGACAGCCTGCAATGGAGAGTGCTTCTGTTCCTCTGCATCCTGATTGGCAGGTGATTTTCCTTCTCTTGTGTGTTTCCTCACTGTAAACTGAAAGGATTGCACTAGATCTACTTTCCTCTTCTAGGCTACCATACTGAGTTTCTCTGATTCATAAGCAACAATATCTGAAAGTTCCTGAGTCCTTAATGAATGCCAGACACTGAACTCAATGCAAAAGAAATATAAAAATTACACAGATTTTTAGCCGGGTGGTGGTGGCACATGTTTTTAATTCCAGCACTCAAGAGGCAAAGCCAGGCAGATCTCTGTGAGTTTGAGGACAGCCTAGTCTACAGAGCAAGTTCCAGGACAGGCATTAAAACTACACAGAGAAAACCTGTCTCCAAAAAAAAAAAAAAAAAAAAATTACACAGTTTTTTTAAGCTGTTGATAGTAATAGAGGCAATAATCATAGATATTTATTAGGCAATTCCTGTGTGTCAGGCACTGTGATGAGCTCTTTATGTATGTTATCTCACTGGCTATAACAATTCTTTCAGGGAGGGTTATAATCACATTTATCTTATAGATAAAGATACCAGAACTCAGAGAGATTTAAATAGTTCATGTAGCCTGGTGAGAGGTCTGGCCACCAATTTTGACAACCTGAAAACCTGAATTTAATCCCCAGGACTCACATGATGGAAGGATAGCTCTGAATCCCACAAATGTCCTCTAACTTCCACATGAGTACAGTGATTTCCATGTGCATACACACACACACACACACACACACACACACACACACACACACCCCAATACTAAATAATAAAACTTTAATAACGATTATCCAAGACTATGCCACCAGGAAGGGAGGCTATGAGGAATTGAATTCCAGGTAAGTTCATTCCAGAAACTAAGGGCAAAATCTTTTTGAGTCATGTGGTTCTAGTTGTTTCTGTAATGAATAGCCACTGATCATTAGCATGACTAAATGTTTCTCAGAAATATGCAGCAGAATTATCTTCAAATGTCTATTTGACAAGGTGAGAACAAGATGCAGAGAGATGAGACAGGTGGGGAAGAGGCAGCAGGGAAGGAAAGCCAGTTCTCAGCAGAAAATGAGCAAGCCTAGGAGGGGGCCTCTGAGAGACTTATGGAGATGAGGAAGTAGTAATTGAAATTAAGAAGATTATAGACCCTGTGGATACCAGTGACCCTGAGCCATTTCAGCAGGGAAGCACAAGTGCTGACATTTCCATGGTCCATGAAATCAGAAGACACTTAATGAATTTGGCCAATCCCGTGCCTCGGGAGGAGGAAATGCTGTTCAGAGTTAGTTCATCTGGAGATGCAATGTAATTAGAGAACTTCAGAATTGGAATTTTTTTCTTGAAAAAAAAATCTCAGAGTAAAATAATTGACTCTGGTATGGATGTGAGAGAGGCAACTGCTTTTCAGTAAGCCACTGAACTTCTTGACCACCTCCCATTTTCAAGTTGTGTAGAAGTCCATGCAGGCTGAAGAATTTGGATTGAACCCTATCAATGGCTGTGTTGCATCTGTTCCCTTGACTCTTCCAGCTCAAGACCTACCTAGTAGAGTGAAATCACTGTTGGACTTCTGCAGTGCAGTGTTAAGAAGAAGCAGACGACATTGTTTTTAATTACAATTGATGAAAACCATATAAACCAATAGATGAAAAGGGCAACGTAATGCTATTGATCGAGGAAACTGTCACACGTACCTCTGCAGCTGTAGGCAGGCAATCTACCCAAGACAGCAGCATCCTCTGTCCTCTATCAAAAGCAAAATTCCCTTATGAAGAAGATAATTTAACAGCTCAGAACTTGTTTTCAGCCATCCTAACAGAAGTGTCTGAGCTGACCACATTCCCAGCTAGATCCTCCAGTCCCTTTACTTGCTTGTTTAATGCTTTTACACTGAAGATGGGTATAGGGAAGGGAGATGAGAAAAGTACTCGTAAATCTACATGTTGTTGAGTCCTTCTTTATCCCTGTTTATTTTACTGTGTCTGCTAGATATTGGTGACCAATCCTTTGCTAATACCAAACTCCAAAGTATCCTAAATTTCTCCATTTTTCTCTCATACTATATCCAATCAACAGTTGAAGAGCACCCCACTGTTCTTAGCACCATTATCACTGCCATGTCTCCCAGCCAGCTATGATTGCTTTGTTATTTTCTGATTTCATTTATTCCTCCTTCTTGTCTTCTTCAAGTGACAGCTAGATAAACTGTAATAATGCCGATGAGAAAATGAACCCTCCTGCATTAAATCCCCCTGTCATTTCTGTTTTCTTGCTCTGGAATCCTAGATTTTTTCCTCGGCAAGTGTGTCCTCTCCCCTCATCACACCTACCCCTGCACCCCTATCACCCACCCCACCTTCTGGCTCCTTTCTCTGCCACTGCACTTCAGTCACTGGGGCTCTTTACTTTGGACATCAACAGACCAATTTGATTTTTGCCTGACAGTGATTTTCCTTAATGTTCCCTTTTCCTTAGATGCTGTTCACCTGAGATGCCTCTGAATTTTTAAAAAATGAGGTTTTGCTCCACACGTCTTTTTCAACTTTGCTGTTTGAAGTTCAACTCATCATTCAGGTCTCTGCTCCAATTTCACCTCTTCAGTGATGAGCTTCTGACTACCCTCTCTTGCAAAGGGCCTCTGCTCCTCTCTGTGTGTCATTGTGTTCTACTTTCTTCATGACTGTGTCTGGAGTTCTTTCTCCCTTGTTTGGCCACTTAAAGTATCTCTCTATCCCACCTTTCTGGATCACCACGAGTTCTCAGAGACCGTCCCACAACCCACCTTACAATTACTTTCCTGATGGCACAGAGTCTGGAATTAGGGTAATCCATGAACCAACAGAGGCAATGCCATTACAAGTCAGGCATCTTCTGTGTTAAGTGTTAAGGATACCAAGTGCCTTTTAATAACACAGTGTTTTATTTTATTGGCGTAGTTATGCGAATGTATGGAGTATCACACAATAATGTGATATTCAGTGTGTAATGACCAAACAAAAGTATTTTGGGGATTAACTTATAACCATTGTACATATTAGTAGGCTGAAGTATGGTATTTCAGTTCTTGTATATGGTCTGTGATAATTCAATTTCTGCTATTCATGTTTCCATCCTCGCCGTTACTTTATGTTTAGAGATTTTAACTCCTGTCTTCAAGTTATTCAAAAAGTATTGCATAGGCTGCTGTGTATGTCTATATTCCGAGGAGCACTAACATTTATTTCATTTTCTCTCCTCTCCTCCTGATGCATGTCTGTGCATGCATGATGTGTGCATAAGTGAACACTTGCTGTAGTACTTGTGTAGAGTTCAGAGGATAACTCTGTGGAGTCAGTTCTCTACTTCTATCTCTATGTGAGTTTCAGAGATCAAACTTAGGTATCCAGTTTTGCACAGCAGGCACCCATACCCACTGAACCACTTCCCTGCCTCCTAGAATTTATCACTTTTATTTAGAAGTATTTGGATATCTGTTAAGGGATGATGTTAGAAAAATGTTCTTAATATACAGGGACTAATGGTCTACCTAAGCAGTGTTACCCACCCTGACAAGATATTTTGAGTTGATACCTATCATTGTTTAAGTGTCCATGATATTACATGGATTTCTTTCATCTATCATCTGCTGAGACTTACTATGTGTTAAGCCTTCTGTTTGATGTTGTTATGCAATGATGAGGAAATGACCATTTTTGCCTTTGGTATGATACAAGATACAATTCTTTGGCACCATTCATTTAATATATTCAATATTAAACAGTAGAGACTAAACTATGTGCTTGGTTGTAGCTTGAGAAAGACTTGTTTCAGGGAATTTTGTAGAGGCAAGGAGACTACTTGAGTGACAGAACAATAACACATATAAGACATAGTAGACTTGGTGAGAGTATCTGAGTGAGAAAAGATAGGAAATGAAGGAAACAAAAATAGCAAAGGATTATGACCAATGAGCCTATTAGATGTGGAGATGAAGGAGAGTCTAGGATAAATTAACTCAGGGAATTCTCCATGGAAAAGAAGGGTAGAAATTATTCCAAGAGAAGAGTATTAGGGTTGGGGGTTGGCATTAGTCTCTCATGTTCAGATGTTGTGAGTTTGTGTGGAACTGGAACAGACAGTTCATTTGGAAATGAGTCAGAGATAAGACTAGAGGAGGTATGGTAGACCACGTATGGCCACAGGTGAGGGTCAGACTTTGAGTGTGTAAATCCCAGCCTTTCCTCTATCTTAAGATCTGGAGCAAATCAGAATCCTTTAAGCTTTAATGTCTTATTTAATATGATAGAAATAATTCTGTCTCATAGTCTGGACTTTTTGGGCTTCAGTACAGAGTCATGAGCATCATCTGTTCTCATTAATACCCAGTACTAAAGATCTCAGACACCAGACTGTAAACAGGAGGCTGATAAATGACCTCTGGAAGAGCCTGATTCTGGTAGAGAGGGCAGAGAGATGCTAATTGACTGATGACTGGGTGGATAGATACACTAAGGCAGTGATGAGAGACAGCCTCTTCTGCTAGGGAGACCCTGGATATGTGAAGTGAGGTTAACAAAGCTTCGGAAGTTTGAGCTGGCAGTGCTAGTTAATGGTGGCTATATAGAAGACTGAAGGGGCTGAAGAGATGGCTCAAAGGTTAAGAACACTGACTGCTCTTCCAGAGGACCTGAGTTCAATTCCCAGCAACCACATGGTGGCTCACAACCTCTGGTGCCCTCTTCTGGCATGTAGGCATAACACTGTATACATAATAAATAAAGCTTTAAAAAAAGGGGGGGGGGGCTGGAGAGATGGCTCAGAGGTTAAGAGCACCGACTGCTCTTCCAGAGGTCCTGAGTTCAATTCCCAGCAACCACATGGTGGCTCACAACCATCTGTAATGAGATCTGGCACCCCTCTTCTGTATACATAATAAATAAATCTTTTTTTTAAAAAAAAGAAGAAGACTGAACCTGAGTGAACCATCTCTTTGGAGATGAGTGGAAACCTAGCTCAGCCAGGGGAATAGAAAGCCAACACTCAGAAGAAGATGTTTTGGGAGTTGAATCCAAGTGATGATTTCTGTTTATTTTACTTTGAGGTACCTGCACTGTTTTTCTTTTTCTTTTATTATTGAAAATACATATAATTTATATTAACCATTCTACATATCTTAGAGTACATGATAGAGTGGAGTGAGACCTAGAGCATTCACAAGGCTGTGTGGTCATGGTCATTCCTGTTATCTAGTTAGTGAAGGTTTTCAACTCCCTCATATAAACTCATACATGTGAGACACTCTTTTCCCACTCCTCCTTCTCACATCCCCTGACAACCATCAACTTGCTTTCTGTTTCCATGGATTTATCTATTCTGGGTATTTAATACACTTGGAATTACATAGCATTTAACCTATTGCGGCTGGCTTCTTTTAATTAACTGTGGTTTCAAGGCTCATTCATATTGCAGTAATTGTCTTGACTTTATTACTTTTTATGAGCAAACAATGTTATAATGTATAGATATACCATATTTTGTTTACCCATTTAGCTGCTAGACAATTGGACTTGTCCTACCTGTTGTTTATTGTGAACAGTACTGCAAGAAACATTTGGGTGTAAGTAGTTGTCTGATAATGGTTTCCAACTCTTGATATCTATGTAATGGGCTTAGCAAGTCATATGATAATTCTTTGTTTAGATTATTGAGCATATATCAAATTATTTCTTATAGCAGCCTGACCATTTTACATTCTTGACACCTTTCTTTGCCTTTAATTAAGTATACACATCTGTCAATGTAGTTTGAATAAACCATATTTACTGGGGTGGTAGTTTGTGTCAACTTTTGTACAACTCCTGCCAGAGAAACCTTAAATGAAATTGAAGTTCATAAACTGGGCCAGTAAAATGTTGAGATTTGGCTTAACAGATCTGAGAACAAGCTGGCCTAACATTGGAAAGTAATGGATCTTTAATGAAAAATTTTGTTTGTTTGTTCCTTTATTTCCTGAGACAGAGTCCACTATGTAGCCCTGGCTGGCCTCTAACTCCCTATGTAGACCAGGCTGGCCTTGAACTCAAAGAGATCCACCTACATCTATACCCTTAGTTTGAGGTTAAAGGCATGCACCACAACACAAGGCTTATTTTTTTTTAAATTTTAAAACAAAGAAGACCATTGGGTTTGAAATTATTTGATAAGTTTCTGAATTAGCAGTACTGAACAAATGAAGACTGTGTAGATTCATTTATCATCTTGAGTTAAAGTGTTGCTAAAATAATGGTTGTATTTACTGAGTCTTCTTGTCACTAAGACAAAACACAAAACAAACCAAAAATCCCAATCAAAGAAATCACAAAGAAAAAAATCCCCAAAAATCTCAGAAGCCATGAAAACTCAGAGTAATTCCACTTATGAACATAAATATTGAGTGTTTCTGCTAAAGAAAACACAAGAACAAAAATAGTAAATTATAACCAACTTTTCATTTGCTGTGCTCCTTAAGACAAACTCTTGCATACAATCAAATGGAGAAAATATATTTTTTTAGGTTAAAATAGAAGAAAACAAAAATGTCTCAGACACCAGTGATACCTTTTAAGGTCCTGAGTGGAAAAAAACTAAAATCCAAGTATAGACATAAATACAAACAAACAAAAAACAAATACAATCAAATTGAGGTATTTATATTGAAAAAAAAACCCACCAACAACAGAAAACAAAATGAAATTAGCAAACAAACAAACAAACAAAGGAGACTATTAGAAATCCATCAGTATTAGACTCTGTTCTTTGGTAATGGCATTATGGATGATTTTTTGGTCTGTGGTGGTTTGGATGAGAATGGCCTCCATAGGCTTATCTGTTTGCATGCTTAGCTCCATGTTGGTGAACTATTTGGGAAGGATTAGGTGGTGACCTTGTTAGAGTAGGTGTGGCTTGTTGGAGGAGGTTTGCCACTGAGGAAGGACTTTGAGGTTTCAAAAGCCCAGGCCAAGCTCAGTGTATTTCTCTCTGCTGCAGCCTCAGGATCAGGATATAACTCTCAGCGACCGCTGCAGTGCCACACTTGCCTGTTTCCCTCCTTGAGTATGGAATAACTCTGTGAAACTGTAAGCAAAAAGCCCCAATTAAATGACTTCTTTTATGAGAGTTGCCTGGTCATGATGTCTCTTTACAGCTGTAGAACAGTAACTAAGATAAGCTCTGTCTTCTTCTTCTTCTCTAGTTTAAAAGGTGCTCAAATATGGATTTTTATAATTGAAACCCCATAAATGTTATGAATGCTATAGAAAATCATGCTATGATTCTGTTTTTGTTTTAGTCCCCCTCATTTCTTGGAGTTATTGGAGGTTAAACCAGTCTCACACATGGCAGTTAAATGCTTTCCCATTGAGCTACACCCTCAGTCCCAAATTTTTGTTTCTAGTTGTTGTTGTTGTTGTTGTTTTTCTGCTTCTTAAAGCTGACAGTCCTTTAAAAAATATTTATTCTTTGGAATTTCATACATGAATACAATGTACTTAGATCATATCCATCACCTCCACCATGGCTATCCTTCCAGCACTCCTCAGTTTTCCTTCATCTGCCTTCCAACTTCAGTGCTTAAATATATTACACTTAGTTTGCCATGTTTTATAAGAATGGTGTGTTCATGGGAAGTTAGTAATCACTGATTCAGGTTCAGCCCGGGAATGTGCAGCTCAGTACGAACTCTGTCTTATAGTAACACTTGAGGAAAGTAGTACCCGTGGTTGGTTTTATCCCTCTGGAAATAAGACCCCTTCAAACAGAACAACGATTTCTAAGCACTCATAATGGAAAGAAGACAGGAATCCAGTAGCAATGCAACTAGAAACCTAGGCTTGGCCTGGCTATCTCTACTTTCCTAGTTATTCATTTACTATACTACACAATTCTCCAAACCTTTGTAGTCTATCTTTGGACCTCAGTTTCCTAATGTTGCTCAAGTTGTGTGATGATTTTTTTTTCTTTGTGGTGTTGCACTAACTAGGATGAATTCTAGTCAACAAATGCACATTTAAAAAGTCTGATTTTCAGAGATGTAGTGGTTGACTCCATCACACGTGATATTCCTGATAGTTAACAAGAGGTTAGGCCTGGACCCTAACCCATCACCATCACAGAATGGATGATAGCACTGGCCTAAGGGCTCTACTAGGAATTACTTCTATTGGCTGCTAAGTCACAGAAGATTCCAGGGGAAGGTTGAGCAGAAACAAAACAAAACAAAACTCAGTATCCAGTCATTCAGTGTGGCCCTCTCAGGCAACATTTCTGGATAGTTTGCAGTAATAGGAACTCTGCTGAGGCATCTTGCTCTCTTCCTGTTGATGCTGCCCTCCTTCACTTAGTGTCTCTTTCCAGAGCACTGCTGAAGCCAACACAAACTCTATACTCATCTTTGTTCTCTGCTTTCCACCCACGTGGGCTGTGAACCCACCTTAAACTTTTCACTTTCCCTCTGTCTCCTTGATATCAGGACCTTATGTCCCTGTCATATCAAGTGTCCCTAGGTGACTTATTTAGGTCTTAACCTTAAGGCACCTATCTATACTCTAGGTTTTGCTTTCATGATTTGGTATGGTATGTGACTGAAAGACTAGTATTTGTGTCACTCAACACCATGTCCCCCAGCACCTCCACAGAGGTACCTCCCAATGCTAGGAAATAGAAGAACAATGAGTGGATCTGAATGGAAACATGAGCAGGGGGATTTATTAGGCAGGGACCTGTAAGATGAATTGCTAAGTGGTCTTATTAACAAAAACCCAGAGCCAGATATTGGGGTGAAAACAGAGAGATCAGGAAATAGGACAAGCAACAGACAACCTTACCTCACCAACTCCTGAGTTTCCAAAAAGAATTACTTCCTGTATACCCACACCTCTATGCCTTTCTGTCCTGCCATCTCACTTCCTCTCCCCACCCAGTCACATCACTTCCTGTCTGTACAGACCTCCAGACATTTGTGATTAGTGCTGGGATTAAAGGCATATGTCACCATGCCTGGCTCTGTTCCCAGTGTGGCCTTGAACTCACAGAAATCTGGATGGATCTCTCCCTCCCAAATGCTAGGATTAAAGATGTGTGTTACTATTGCCTGACTTTTATGTTTACTATAGTGTCTGGCTTTTTCCTCTGATCCTCAGATGTATTTATTGGAGTACACAGATGAAATATCACCACAGGGACCTTTGTGCAGTATCCTTATCCTTCTGAGCCTAAATTTTCCAAGACAGTGAATCTGACTTCAGCTGTTCCTATAACCTAATTAAAATTGATATTTATAGTTGGAGATACCTTTGCAAACACAGAAAGGAATTGCTGGTAACCAAAGACTTGTGCTCCAAAGAATGTAAAAAAACAGATGAAGCAACAAGATTGGGCAGGGTAGGGAGGGAGTAAAGGTCATTATCAATTTGGCTCAGGAAGTGCAGTTTGTTACTGATGACTAACATGCTGGTCTTGTATATCAAAGGGTTAATGATTTAGTTTCATATTTGAATTTGGGGAACACACACACTCAAGCAGAGGTTTATATTTTTATGTTTCAAATTGAGCAAAGATACACCATGCCATGGGAATGTATTTGTGGTTATTTCTTTCTCAGCCTTATAGCCCAGGATATTAATGTTGCTGTGGGGATTGTTACCATGGTTGTTTTTTGAGCCTTTGAAAACATGTCAGATATTCTTCCCCAATATTTTTTTCGTCTCTAAGATTAGCATCGGCACAGACAGTTGGAACAGTCAACATTACCCATTTGAATGGAACACTTGGGAATGATGTGTGAAAAATATGTGGAGATTTTTCTCTTAATATATTAAAGTTTTGGTCCTAGAGGAAATGTTAAAAAGTCACAGAGTATATGGAATGATGCCCAAAGTGAACAAGACCATGTGTGAGTCTTCTTGCCAGAGAAATGACTCAGTTCTTAGTGACCCAGAGAATCCAAGCAAAATACCAGGTCCAGTAGTATGCTCTTGGAACCCCATCTCTGGGGTTGAGGTAGAGATAGATAGATCTCTGGAGACTGTTAGTCTAGCTGAAACAGTGAGCTCTAAGTTCAGTGAGAGATCCTGTCTCACAAAATATGGTGGAGAGCAATTGCAGAAGACACCAATGTTGACTTTTGCTTTTCATACACAGATGTTCACATTCATGCACACTCAGACAGAAATACATAAATGGAATACACACTATTAATTGATTAATTAATTAAAATAGAATGTTTAAAGGCTGCTCTAGATATAAGCTTTTAGGTGACTTTCATTTTGACAACTTTAGCAAAACTATGCAAATCCATGCCTGGAACTCTCCTCATTGGAGCTTGCAAGCAATTGTTTAAGAATGCTATGTTATCCCTCATGCTTCAGTTAGTTCTCAGGGGAAAAAATTAAGAATGAAAATATTCATAATGAATAGATTAAGAGCTGAGCAGTGGGGTTACATTGCTTCCCTAGTGCAGTGAGGCCCAACTCATCTTCTAGGAGACACATTTCTTAAACACAGTGTTAGACCAACTGGAAAATTAACTAGGGTATTGACAGGAGGGAGCTCATTTCCATGCAAAACTCACCAAGTAGAAATGAAAGAGATATCCAACAAGTCATTTCTCTAAATGTTGGCTATTTCTGGGCCCTTTAAGGTTTAGTTTCTCTTCCAGGGAAAGAAAAATAATTGGAAGTCTTCCTTAATCATTAAAAGGAAGAGAAAGAAACATTACAAGATAGTTTTTAGAGAAAATGATAGCTACCCAAATCCTGTCTGGAAGAATTTTTCAATATTTGCTTTCCTTAAAAAATAGATTTTTTTGTTATCCGACCTAATTCTAACTGACTTAGGAAGGAAGAAAAGAGAAATATTGGCATGTATCCCTGAAACATCTCAAGAGTAATGTTTTAGGCACAAGTGAAACCAGGAGGATGAAAGAATACCAGCTATGTATTACTCTGTTTCCCATGCTCTGCCTTTCACCATTTCCCTATTACTTGACACTGTTCTCAAGGCTTTTTCTTTTGTAGGAAGAGCTCCCAAAATGTCTAAGCTTATGGTCTAGCCTAATGGCAAACATACATTCATTAGAGACTACTTTCCCGGCAACGCCAACAAAATCCCCCCATTTAATCATCTTGGCTGTTATGGGTTATGTGTCTATCTCTGAACCAGTGGCCATGGCCAAAGTAGTTGGAATGATGGTAAAAATATAAGCCAACATACACTTAGGAGCCAGGAATTAGAATCAACCATGACCAAAAGTCAGGTAAGAGGAGTTCCGTATAGAAAACTAAGCTGTTCTCATATATAGAAGCAAAGGGATCTTTGCTGTGTTTTATAGTATTACTGATCTCTTCTTCATCCATCAGCTTTGCCAAGGGACTTTGCAACTTGTCCATTCAGAAAGCAGAAGATATTTCCCAGATCTTTAAATCTGAACTTGATTATATGATTTGCTTTGGCCAATACAATATAGCATAGAGGACATGAGTTGAGACTTAGGAAAGTGCTTACATGAATGAGATGAGATCCCCTCATGCGTAGCCTATTCCATTGGTCCCAAAGAAGGAGGAGACACATACAGATCAAAGCTGTTCAGCCAAGGTGCCTCCAGCCAGGTCAACTTAAAGCAGAGGTTCCAGATGGATCCAAAATAAGTTGATGCTTTTATTATCTATGAGGCTTAATAATCAAAAGCCATTAATTAAAACCAGTGTTATAGGGACTGGAAAGATGGTTTAGCAGGTAAGAATACTTGCTATCCTTGCAGAGGACCATGGCTTGGCTCCCAATAACCACATGGTGGTTCAGAAGCATCAAAAACTCTAGTTCCAGGGAATCTGATACCTTCTTTTGATCTCTATGGTCACATTGTACATGAACATACATTCATATAAAACACTCATACACATAAATAAATTAAAAAATGTTAAAACCAGTGCTGTAGAGTGATTTATTAAGCAGATATACTAACTACTGATACTTCTTGTCCTGGTTTATGTCACATAATAGGGCTGATGTTCAGCTGATGAATATTAATTCTGGTGCACTATGACTATGATATCCAATCAATCAGTTAGCAGTGTCTTCCAAAAACCACCAAATGTTCCCTAGCCTTACATCCTTTCCCAGTTTCCTGGGATCTCTCTACATTTCTGTAAGTAAAGAATTCATGCTTGAAATGACATGAATCCCTAAATGCGCTGCTTCAACTATCTAGAGAATTCTACTGCTTGGTCACAGCCCATGTCCTATATTTGTTAAATATTCAGCTGATCATTTAGAGTCTGTTATGGACCTGACTCATCTCCAGATCAGGATTGGTAGCTTCCCAAAGGTAGTCTCTACATTTGACTCATCTCCCATACTTCCTCTGGGATTCATTCCATGAATTTCAAGTAGAACTACTTACTACAGATGCATTTATGGTCCAAAACAGGCACCAGTAAGTTTGAGGTTATTGGCTCTGGACTTTAGGTGCCAGATGAACTGACTCACCTCAGCTCATGAGTATGAAAGGAGACAGGGTCCCTTCAGGGCATTGTATCTCTTCTCTTTTTCAATAAAGGTATGGTTCTTTTCAAGTGTGTGTGTGTGTGTGTGTGTGTGTGTGTGTGTGTGTGTACACCTACATGTGGAGGCCAGAAGACCACTTCAGCTCTTGGTCCTCAGAAATCATCCTCTGTTTTTCAACACAGTGTATCTCACTGGAATTCACTGATTGAGGTAGACTGGTTGGCTAGAGGGCCCCAAGGATACTCTTGTCTCTACTTCCTAGCACTAGAATTACAAGTACATGCCACCACACCCAGATTTGTTCTCATGGTATTTCAGGACTGAACTCAGATCTTCAACTGAGCTGCCTCTCCAGTCCTTGACTTCATTTCTTACTACATGCAAATTCAGAATCACTATCTTTTCTCTCATCCTCATTCTCTATCAAATTAACTGCTATTATAACTTTTCTATGTTATATCTATGTAGTCAAGTACCCCTTGCTCATTCATGCTCCCAAATTAGAAATAAATCATGCACAGTGCTGGGCACCATGGTAGAACACAGAACAAAACCAACAGGCTCCCATCTCCTTGAGTTTGAGGCACAGAAGAGGCTATGTAAAGACCATTTTGATTTCTATTTCTTTCCTGCTTTGGTGTATAATCTTCTGTTAGGTAGCAGTCCCTGCTAATCTTTCCTCCACCCAGTCATATCTACTTTATCCTCCAAGTGCCTCCATCTTACTTAGAAGGGCCCTGTTGTGGTCTACATTGCTGCACATAGGCCTTGCGAACCGTGGCAAGACTAGCTTCCTTTTCAGACTTCAGCTTCCAGATTTCTATGCTAGAAGGTGGGAGAAACTGATCCTGCAAGTAGAAGTTCCCAAATGGAAGGGCTGAGCTTATTGTTCCACTTCTGTCCAGGTAGGAAGGTTTGCCTAGAAGTCCAGCCAGCTCCATGACTGCCTCCAACTTGGCAGAATATTGAGATTTCTCTCCAGTGCCCTCCTCACGTTTATCCTTCACCATTAGGTGATAACAGGCCTTTCTTCATGTGTCCATAAGAACGTTGTTTCATGGAAAGATTCATAGAAGCCTGGAATAGTTAGCATTTATCCAGATAATTTGGCTAGTGAGACTTGGTTTACTTGTAAAATGGGGTGTAATAGTGAAGATAAAAAGAAGAAATTTATGCAACATATTGGCATGTTGTTGGTCATGTACCAGTTTCTCTATTAAACTTCTGTTATTTCCTTCTTCATGCTGTGTCCATATGTTATTAATTCAGTTTTGTCTAGGAAATGTTTGTCAGTTTGCCATTATTCTCACTGACTATGAACTCAAAAGTCCCATTATTCACAATAACATCTCTATATCTGTGTTCAAATATGCAATGAGAACTTGGCATGTGATCTCCTTGAGTTGTGGGAATACTAACTAGGGACAGAAAACACCTTCACCAATGCCCAAATCATGTTGCAGTCACTTTTACCTGCTTGTCCATGCTCCAGCCCTACCCAGCACTCAGCTCTGGGATCAAGAAGGTTTTTTTCTGGACAAATGGACAACAGCAGCATCACAGAATTGTAAGAACCCTGGACGATCACTGAGATTCGAGGCTGTCGATAGTTGATAGTGGATAGTTGAGTCCATTTTACATCTCCCTGGACAAAGTATTATCCCACTCTATTGAACCAAACTGTCCATCTTCTGTTGGCTCTTCCAACAACTGTGAAGACTATTGAGCCAAGTTCTATTTGATCTCACTCTGACATTTTTTTCCTTCTGTCAGATTTTATTCAATATAGCTGGCAGAACTGGTTGAGAACAGCTTTTCAACAACAGTACAGTCTTTCTCTTACAATCTTAGATCTGAGATCAAACATACAGGAAATGAATTTTAGACTTAATACTATTAGTTATTTAAACACAAACAGTGCATTAGGCATTGGAAAATGATCAAATAGGATTATAACTAACTGAAAGAAAAAGTCTCTAAATAGCTAACCACACTGAAATTCATGAGTTTTAGGATGGATATTGAGCTCAAGTGGTCCTGAATAGGAATGGTTTCTGCTTCTTTGATTTTCAGAAGGTTGTTCTTTGTATAGCAGCATGACACAGCACATCCTGGGAACCTGGTGAATGGCCTTAGTGTGGATGTATTTGTCCTTGACCCTAGGCTTCAAAAAAGTGCAAGTGGTGAAGTTGTTCTGAAAAACTCAGAACTGCCATCGATGGGAATATGTGGAGAGGTTGCTTGGATCAGAGAGAGTTAAAACTGAAGCAAGGAGCCCTTTCGATTGCTCCCTTGGAACTCTGCTGATCTCAGTGGGGCCAGGGGGTGTCCAGCCACTTCACAGCTCACCTCTAACACTGCAAATGGCTGGTGCCTTGTGCCCCAAAGCCTCCTGTCTGAAACTCTTGGTTATCATTACTCATCTTTCCCAATTCTTGCTGGGTCCATCTGGGCCTTTTGACAACGCACAGTTTGCAGCATAAAAGATAGATGGAGCTTGGGTCTAGGGGAACTCAGGTCTTTCTGTTTGAAGTGTTTTTGTTTGCCTGCTTTCTTTGGGGATGTATTGCTTTTGCTTATTTTTTTTCCATACCATGTCAGTCTCAAGCCAAATTGGAAAGTTGGGTATTGCTGGTACTTTGCTTATATCATTATACCTTATACATTCTAAAGTGTCTCCACATTTTTCTACATGAGGAAGCTAGGCTACTTGCTACCTTTCTGCAGTTTGTAGAAGAGCTGGTAAAGCCCAGACCCAAATACGGTGGCAGACACCTGCAGTCTCAGCACTTGATAGTGGAGGAAATGAGATTAAAAGTTCAAAGTTATCCTCTGCTGTATAGCAAGTTCAAGAGCAGTGTGAACTACATGACACAAAAATTGTGTGTGGGGGGAGAGGGAGGGGCATGAACAAATGTTTCTAGAAATAGACTTCCAAGGATAAAGAAGTACTAGAAGCTACCAAAGAAGTCTTTTTGGACTAGGCGGGAAGTCTCAACGAGTGTAAAAGTCTTGGGTCAGCATAAGGGAGTTGTAAGAACTGAGGCAAAACAGGCTCTGTACCTGCTCTATCCCATGGCTGTTCTTGGCTCTAGCTGTTTTAGGGGAAATTCAGGCCTGGGTCTGTCCTGTCTTCCCATAAATTTCATTCTCTGCACAAGATAGATTTGTCTAGACTTTGGTGTTTGATTGGCTGAACAAACACACCTGTGCATGAAAATTTGTGGGTACTTGCCTGGATTGTGTTTGTAAGAGGAATTCTGGTTGAACAGTCCCTCCACAAGTCTGTAGTAGAATAGTAGTTGGTGTGGGCAACATCGTTTTGGTGGAATATTGGCCAAGTGGATTGTATTTGTGAGGAAACTCAGACATGACAGAGGGCTGTGGAGGGCATTTCAGATGTGTTCTCTGGAGACACAGTATTGTCAGGCTTTCCTAAGGAAGATGGCAGAAAGTCATTCTGCACAGCCTTCAGCTTTTTGTTTCTTTTTTTTTTTTTTTTTTTTTTTTTTTTGATTTTTCGAGACAGGGTTTCTCTATGTAGCTTTGCGCCTTTCCTGTGACTCACTTGGTAGCCCAGGCTGGCCTCGAACTCACAGAGATCCACCTGGCTCTGCCTCCCGAGTGCTGGGATTAAAGGCGTGCGCCACCACCGCCCGGCCGGGAAGCTTTTTGTTTCTTTAGACCCCACTCTTTAGAAAACAAGTTTCTCTTTGCTATCTTCGTGTCTGTCGTTCCTCTCCGTTTTTTTTTTTTTCTTCTTCATAGTTCATATACACACAATGGATGGATTTAATTTTTAAAATGTTAATGTCCTGGGGCAGATTTAGGTAAATGTTATTTACAAAATACCAGGTAGCAAAGGTTTCATTGCTTTGAGCTACATTGGTCTGTGTTGCATAATTTTTTTACATCTTTTGTTTACACAACGGTTTATTAATGGAAAAAAGGGCTTTATTGGCTACTGGAGCTTGGGCAACCAGGTCTCAGGTCAGCCTTTAAAGTTTATTGACCTTGTATCTTTTGAAGTCTTGTTAGACAGCAATTTCTAAGTTGTTGCAGTGTGTCCGCAAAGAAGGTTGGGCTTGCCTAAGCTCGGGACACACTGGGTTAAAACAATTTAAAGAGATGGATTTGTTTTTTGTTTTTTTCCTTAGAAAACCTTTAGTATGTTAATATGAGCTAGAAAGTCCTCATATAAATTGTTTCCAAACTTGGAAGCTTTCTCCTGAGGAATTTATCAACAACTCTCAGGGCATTTGTGGGGGAAACGGTGCCCAAGGTGAAATTGTTTTTGAAAAGCGAACCAACATAAAACGACAGCAAAGCTTTTGGGTTCCCAGTTCACCTTCCTTCAAGCCACTCTACCCAGTGCAGAAGAAATGTTTATTTAGACCCTTTTACATTCTCAAAGCCGGGAGAGAGGGGCAATTAATATTCCACAGAAGAAAAGAGAAACTAGTTGAGTGGGAAAGAAGAAGGGGGAAGTGATTATTTCCTACCTAAGGCATTTTCTGTGAATTCCTAAATACTTTAAATTGCTTTGTTACTAACCATTAGCCTACACAGTAACCTGTAGTCAATTACTTGACCATTTTGATGAAAAACAATCACCAAAAACTCCATTTGCTGCTAAGTGGTAATTTCCCCAAAGAAAAATATTACCTTAAAATGGCCGGGTTTTGAGCTTTGCAAGGTGAAAGAAGAAAACATCTCAGCTTATTGTGAAGAACAAGAGGGTGGGGAGCTGGGCTTTCCATATGAGGCACAAATAAGACTGGGACGTGGCTCCTGCTCTCAAGTCATTTGCTATTAATGAACAGTTCTGCAGAACAGGGGCACCTGTGAGTTGGCTGCATTCATGTTTGAGTCTGTCCACCACTGCTTCTGCTAAGGCAATTAATACAAACTTCTTTGATTCCCCTTTCACTCACCTCTAGAGTAAAGTGTAAAAAATTTTTGCAAACCCTCTTCTGGTATCTAGAATATGCATTCACAAACATTCACAAAATATTTTGTCCAAAGTAGGCACTACACCACCACAGTCTGAGCACTCCTACCCCAAAAATTTGAAATTCAACTAACCTGGGCTCATAGGAGCTCACAGAGTCTGGACTGACAGCCAAGGAGCCTGCATGGGACTGACCTAGTCTCTCTCTCTCTCTCTCTCTCTCTCTCTCTCTCTCTCTCTCTCTCTCTCTCTCTTTCTCTCTCTCATATATATATATATATATATATATGTGTGTGTGTGTGTGTGTGTGTGTGTGTGTGTGTGTGTGTGTGTGTGTGTGTGACAGTTGTATAGCTTGGTCTACTTGTGGGACTCCTAACAGTGGGAGCAGGAGCTGTCCCTAAGGCTTTGGCTGTCTTTTGAAAACCTATTCCTCATACTAGGTTGCCTTGCCCAGCCTAAATACTAGGGAGGGGCTTAGTTCTACAACAACTTGATCATGCTTTGTTGATACCCATGGGAGGCCTGCCCCTTTCTGAACAGAAACAGAGGAGGAATAGATTGAGAGGAGGGCAGAAAGAAGGTGGGGGAGGGAATGAGAAAAGAAGAGGGAGGGGAAACTGCGGTTGGGATGTAAAATAAATAAAAATTAATTAATGAAAAACGAAGCTGGGCATTGGTGGTACACACCTTTAATCCCAGCACTCGGAGCAGAGGCAGGCAGATCTCTGTGAGTTCAAGGCCAGCCTGGTCTACAGAGTGAGATCCAGGACAGGCACCAAAACTACACAGAGAAACCCTGTCTTGAAAACCAATTAATTAATTAATTAATTAATTAATTAAAAAAGAAATTCAATATACTCTAAAGTAAGAAACTTTTTGAGAGCCCTCATGATGCCACAGTGGAAAAGACTACCATTTGACCTCTCCTGATGGTCACAGTCAAATATAGGCACACTAAAATATATACTTATTTTCAGGCTATGTATATAAATATACATGAGGCAGAAACAAATGTCAAGACTAATCTTTGGTGTCATCCCCTAGGTTTCACTATGTATATACAAATTTTCCAAAATACAAGAAAAAAAAACCATGAACCTCTAAACAAAGACTTTTGTCCCCAAGCTTTTGCATGAGGGATGTTCAATTGGAAATATAAATTATAAATGTAACAAGTAGACACAGCAATTCTATTGGTGGGCACTCCAGCCTTGCTCTAGTTGCTAGAGTGGCTTCTGACTTCCTGCTTCATCACCCTATATATCCAGCTTTCTGCCCTGTAAGAAAAGTATTCCCACTTTGGCATGGTGACTGTTCCAAGCAGGACAAGAGAGAATGGTCACAGTACAGATAGTTTTCTTCAGCTGTTTGTCTACTCTTTATCCAGAAATTAATAACTTTCTCTAAAGCCTTACTCAGTTCCTTATATGTCTAGTCTATCTCCTTAGTTACAATTGGATCACAAGGTAGGACCTAGCTGCAGGGGAGTCTGGAGAGGGGTGTTTAAAAGGCCCATTGCCACTACAACACAACTAGGGGTTAGGAAATCAAACACGGGGAGTAAGCCAGAAGGAAAGACTAGACTGGACAACCAAGGAAAGAGTATTATCTACCTCATGGATCTTGCCCATGACTAGTAGTACCCATTATATTTTGGCTATTTTCCACAAATTCATACTTGAAGGTACGAAAAACTGAACTGGTTCTCCAACCTTTGCCCCTCCATAGTCTAAGAACTTAAACTGATAGCTCTCAACTGCTAAGCATTTTATTCTGTACCAGATCCTTATTGAAGTACTTTATATTCATTGCCTCATATAGCCCTCAAAACAGCCCTGTGGCTAGGTAAAGAATTCTTACCCTCCTTTTGTGCATGAAGGACATAGTGCAGTGAGGATCTGTAATTAACTCTAGTTACCAAAGGTTGTGTCCAAAGCTGTTCAGATTCACAGCTCAAGCACTTTAACGCCATTCTATATTTCTTCATAAAAACAACTCATCTTATACTAACAGTTCATTAATTTTCAGTGACATCTAGCTTTTGCCTTGTGACCATAGATAGGAAAGTTGCTTCTCATTGCCAGGTGTTAAAGAAATTTTAACTTAGAAAAAAAGTTTTTTTTACATGCAAAGAGATTAATTTAGATACTTTATATAGTAAGTATAAATCAAGTCAAATATCCATGAGTTTACATGTAATAATTCAGTCTTTCATAAGAAAATGTTTATGAACTTGGATTAGACAAAAACATACTTGAATATGACATAAAAACACAATGAATAAAGTAAATTGATGAACAAAATGAAAGGGCACAGAGAGAAAACAGGTATGCTACACTCTCTAAGCAAGTATTTACAAAACAATAGCTGATGGACTCTTTTTTTTTGGTTTTTCGAGACAGGGTTTCTCTGTGTAGCTTTGCGCCTTTCCTAGAACTCGCTTTGGAGACCAGGCTGGCCTTGAACTCACAGAGATCCGCCTGGAACTCGCTTTGGAGACCAGGCTGGCCTCGAACTCACAGAGATCCGCCTGGCTCTGCCTCCCGAGTGCTGGGATTAAAGGCGTGCGCCACCACCACCTGGCAGCTGATGGACTATTTTTAAGTCTGTGCAGTGGTCTCTTTGGCTTCAATTAGATAAAGGATTTCCCTACTCCAGTGCTGTGCAGTCAGGGCAGGCAGTAGAGAGTTGATTGGTTTTTGTACTTGTCCACATCCCATTGTGTCTAAAGCAACAGCTGTTAGGATGCTTATTTGTTCATTATGGAACTCCTTGGTGTGAATTCCAAGGATACAGCATATCTCTGGCTGGCTTTTAGAGTTAAAACACAATATGCTTTTACAAGAAATTTATTCCTTCACATGTTTTCTCTAGAACCCAAATTTGTCCAAAGAGAGATATACTGCCTGTGCAATTCCCACAATCTTCTTGGATGCTACCAAAGAAAAATATTATTTAAAAGAAAATATTTTGAGATAGTGTCTTGCTATGTAGCCTTGGCTGGCTGTCTTTATATGTTGGTAGGTAGCTTAGGCTGACCTCAAATTCATAGCAATCCTTCTTCAAAACCTGAGGGCTGGGATTACAGGCTTGCATAATCATACCTGGCTGACTTTTAGTTGCAGAATCCTTAGTCACACTGCTTGGAGACTTTACAGGATGTCATGGCACTAGGAAGTTTGTCCTCGGTTCTAACTGTCATTTAGAGATAAACTTAGGCACATTAAAATTTTAAAGAGCTTGTTTTAGCAGACAGCAATTCATGCATCAGGAATCTCCAGGCTGCAAACTCTTCCAAGCTGTGCTAGAGACACCAAGGAGAGAAGGCTTTTATAGAGTGAACATAAAAGCAAGAAAAACAAAATGTCTGGTTAGCCCAAGTAGAACAGTATTCATTATTTGGATTATTCCAATGAGGAGTTCCTACTTAGAGATTAGTTTGTACTTTTGAATTCATTAAGTTTCATTTAGTTGTGCCCAAACACTGTGTTGAGTTGTGGACTTTCATGGAAGATCTCAAAGTTACTTTATTGTGATGTCAATTGTTTGAACACCATGCTGGGACATCATATAGTGTTAGATCTGGAAAGGACTACAGAAGATACACAGCTGAACCCTCTCACTGCATAGTAGAGGAGCTAATGCCTATGAAGGTTTGGTATCTTACATCATCTAAACCCACAGAGCCAGATGGTGTGTTTAAGACTAACATTTGTTCAGCCATGCTATGGTCTAAGAATCAAGGGACTTTGGAGCCAAAAGAGGCCTTTTAGACAATGTTACCCACACTCTCAAACAAGGATACTCTTGTGAAATGACTTCTTCAAGGAGGCTTCCTACCTCATGTTTCCTTTGATAGCATAATGGCAGTTAATGGTGAGACATTATTGAGGAACAAGTGGATAGTATTTTTATTATGAATGAAATTTATAAATAAATTCACTTTAACCCATCTTTGAGTCTTATTTCATAACATCTTTTTTGTTTGTTTATAGAATGCTCTGGGTTTATGATTACTTCATCTGGTTGCCCTAAATAGCATCATGATGTCAGTGTTATAATTCCAGTGTCGCACATAAAGGTGGGAGTGTTAGGAGTGGCTGGCTCACGCCATTAGTAAGCCAAACAGAGGAGGCATTGAAACCTCATTCTTTTCATCCCAGGCCTTGCTTGCTCTTCCCCATCTGTTTCACCCCTTTAGAATTTCACAAAGTCATTGTCCTATGCTTTTCCATTTCCAGTGAGAACTAAGTTCATCACACTCTGTGTCTATCGCTATGCAGAGTAGTTTGTGAAGAGTTCAAGCCCAGGAGCTCCTGTTGTGACTATCTTGTTAAAATTTTCCCACTCTTGTTTTGTTGTTAAATGGGTTTAAGATTGAATCATTTTTCCTCCTCTCAGAAGGCAAGGCATTCACTAAGTTGGAATGGCAGAACAAATAAATGAATTAAGAGCAATGAATCTTTTTCATAGGCATACACTTTACAAAGGATTTACCAGAAGAATCCTATAAATAATGCACAAATGTTCCTTATGCATTTCAAATATAATACAGTTGACCAAAGTATTAGTCACAATGCAACAAACTTTCCCAACAAATTCATCTCTTGATCTTTGTCAGCTAAGTTTTCTGGCCCCTTGAACAGTTCCTATTTGTCATCTTTGAAAGGTAAGATTGGCCTGTTTTCAAAATTAGTGGTGAGGAATGTTTTCCACAGTTGGACCAGGGAAATGCTTTGTATTTCTTGAACTCCAACATACAGGCAGTAACTGGGACTAACTTGGAGCTCCTTGATGATGGACTACCACTCACACTGCTATTATGAAGTTTTATCTGTTCCCACACTTGTATCCCAAGAGATGAATTCTTAGAGAGTTTGAGTTAGGCAAAGTCTAAATTGTTCCTTGCCCAAAGGGTGGATGCATGGTGCAGAATCTCACCAGTATTTGCAAAAAAATGTTCTTTGATTCATTTGTTTATTATCGTAGTTCTGACCATAAAAGCATCACTACTAAAAGTACATTCCTTTCTTGCCCAAGATGAAATAGTTTTGTCATTGGAAAGCTTCACATGCAGACCTTTCCCTTTTTTACAGGGTGTGGTAGGCATGGGGCTTGGGCCTGGGTAGTTGTGAGTTGTTACAAGAAAGGGGGTTAGTGGAGAACAGATGGCTTCCTGCAGTCATGCATATTCATGACTGCATTTATTTCATTGTGTTGTCCCCTGGGAAATCCTATGCTTCAGCTTTGATAAGTTTCCATGGCCGTCAAAGTGAGCAGTCAGAAGGCCCTCTGTCAAAATCCATGTTGCTGTAAAATTTGAAGAAAAGTATATGAAAGCTCTTGCTTCACACTTCTGTGTCCAGTGTTCATGGCTGAGACACCTGTTATTTTGAGATCCAAGACAATGTCATTGAGCATAATAAATGTCAAGTGTTGGTAGTTGAGCTGACAGGTTCCATTAGTCAGATGGTGGCATGGTATGTTTGGAGTATCACTGAACAACACTGTTTGCTAATTTCATAGGGGATATGAGACTAAAACAGCAAATCTCTGACAGCATCTTTGAAGTCATCTGAGGCTCTCTCTGTTAGTAGAGATAGACTGGGTCATTTGATAGTTTGGAAAATGTTCCTTATTTTATCTCCTCTTTGATAATTTAGCTGGAAACACCATCTTATGTACTTCACCAAATCTTTCCCCCTCCCCAGAGACTTAAAAAGGAACTGAAAACATGTTCTTCCTCCCCCCAACTCTCCACCGCCCTGCTGATTTAGCTACTACTTTCTTTGCCAAAGTATCTGAAGATGTTTGATTCAAATGTTGTTGTTATTGTCTCCATTGAAATCTACACTCCTTTACCTCAAACTGCATCTGAATGAGATCAGTTTTATCTTTTCTCATTGTTTCCTGGCCTTGAGGAAGTATTCATATACCAGCCTCCCTCCCCCCATAGATCTGTTGTGACCATCAATTGTGCCAGGCACGAAGGATGCCACATACCTATAATCCCAGCTCTTAGGAGAGAGAGGAAGGAACACCTCAAGTTCAAGGACAGCTTATACTAATAGAGAGACCCTGTCTCAAACAAGCCATCAATCATGCCATTCCTACCAATCAGAAAATTGGGTGTGTTTATTTCAGGATTTGACATGAAAATTGAGGCATGTGTGAAACCTGCCCACTTTAGCTAACCGGGTCACTCATCTTCACTAAATCCTTAAGGTAATAATTATAGTGGGGTTATTGACATAAACAGCAATAATATAACCTAACATTTGTCACACACTGAACATTTATATAACAGCCAGGGTGCTAAATGTTTTAGAGAGATTTTATTACTTTGGCAACATTAAGATCTATATTTTGCAACCTGACTATATTGAGTGTCTAATACACTGTGTTAGGGAATGTGAAACTCTTTTTAAACAAAGTGTTATTTCATTTAGTTTTTCTGGTCTCTGCAGGACACTAAGAACTGTGAGAGACTGAAAGGCTCTGTGGAGTATGGAACCAAGTAGCCTTGGGAGGAAAAGTCATGTTCAGACAGGGGGTATTCAGCTTCAAAACTAGGAGAAGAAAGAATTAACTGCTTCTCAGAGGGGAGACTAAAGTAGAAGACAGAGTGGCAAGCTAGAGAGCAGAGGCAGGAGTAAGCAGAAAGCAGTTGGGCAATCTTTGATAGTTCTGAGCTCTTGCTAGCATTTCCCTGGGGCTCAGACAGCAGTGGATGCCCAGGTATTTTTCCATTCTGATATGACCTGCACTAGGCTCCAGGCAGCTTCACTGGGCCTCCTTTATTTGCAGTTTAAGCTAAGATTCAATCCCTTGTCTTCAGAGCCGCAACCAAATCCTAAGTTTGCTCCATGTCATCTTGAGTCTGTAACCCATCCACATTAGAAGACAAAGAGCTCATGGAGCAAGACCACTGAATAGGCAAGTCATTTTAAGTTCATAAAGTTAAAGATACAGAAAAACAAATTAATAAAGGAAATGGCTGTATAGGAAATAAATTCTGATAGCATGGCAACAAATCTAAATAATGGGGTCATGCTAGAACAAGATGACCTTTATTTAAACACATCTTTTAAAAAGTTTGGAAAATGAAAGTACTATTAAACATTCTCATGGCAATAAATACTCATGGTGGGAATATGTGAAGTAAAACTGAAGCCGTTGCCTCCTTTCTTGTTCTTCCAGATGCCAGTCCTCAGGAATACCCAGGACGCACATTCTGGTGTATGTCTTTCTAGGAATTTTCTATGGGTGAACTGGATAGGCGTACATAATGGGAATGTATTACAAATTTTCATTTCATTGGCACTTGCCTCTTTGTGACAGACTATCACACCTCAGATACTCTGCCAGGTGAATATACACAGAATCCTTCATGTCTAGCAAAGGCTATATTGCTTAGTCTAAGGAAAGGGTTACCAATTCTCTGTTGATGAACATTTGATCATCTACAAATTTCTGCTATTATACATCAGATGTGCTTCATTTGCTTATTGTAGGACAAATTTAGGAAGCATTACTAGAATGTTGAAGGATGTATTCTCCACATCAATGTTTAAGGCCCATAAGTATGACAAGTATTCAAAATTCAAGTATTACTGTGAAGTTGGTTAGGGTGATATTTGTTAAGATCCCACAGTGTTAAGCTATTAGAATTCTTGTAAGTTTTGGTGCAGTTTGTAATGGAGAGGCTAGCTGCTGTCATTGCTTTTGTATAAAACAGATATAAAAAACATAAAAATAATCTGGGTGTCATGGTGGATTTGAGTTTGCTTGCTGAATAATTCATCCTTGGACTGCTTTGAAAACCAACTATAAGCAAGTATTTATTGCTCAGTATCAATGTCCAGCACAGGATCAGGAAATGATCTAGGATATTGTGGTTATATCTTAAGGCTTACCCCATGCTCTGTGACCCTGAGGAGCAGGCAGACATGCATGCACATGAATCAGGTATTTTGGATAATGGGATTTTGTATGTACAGTTTAAAAATTAGATAGAGGTATACAGAATACATAGAGAGCAAAATAATTCTCTAGGGAGACTATTTAGAAAAATCTGGCAATGTTATAAAATATAGAAATTTTCTTCTTGAGGATGCCAAATGTATTTATTTAACAGCTATGTGTTTTGTGGACATTTTTTCCATTCCAAGGCCATGGTAAATAAAGGAATCTTGAAAATTTTAGAAGTAATATGATAACCATCTCAAAGCTTCTACATCAAAAGCCAGTTAGGTGAAACTCCTCATTGTCAATACTTTAGCTGATGTCAAGCCTAATAAAACACACTCACCATTCTAAAGGAATTGGATGCTATAGAAGACACAAGCATTTTTAGTTTTGAAAAGTTAAAAAAAAAAAAAAAACTGTACCTGGTGTTCCAGGCCAGCTATTTGGAGGCTGAGGCAGGAGGATCTTAATTTAAAGGCCTGCCTGGACTAGCATTCAATACCAGCCTAGGCCATTTGGTGAGTCCCTGCAAAATAAAAATGTAGTTCAGTGATAGAGTGCTTGCTCAGCATGAAAAAGCTTAGATTCCCCCAATATTGAGAAAAGAAGTACAATAAAGTGTCATTAAAATCATTTCATAACTATATTTTTAGCAATTCCCTCTAGAAGTTCAGTATTTGAAACAGGTGTATATTTCTAAGAAAGCTCTTCTGTGCCCCTGAATATCCAATATAAAGTTTCTTGTTGTTTCCAGATGGGAGTCCTAAGATCAGTTATTTTTAGTCTCTCTCTCTCTCTCTCTCTCTCTCTCTCTCTCTCTCCCCGTGTGTGTGTGTGTGTGTGTGTGTGTGTGTGTGTGTGTGTGTATGCACGCACGCACGCACACAAATGCCTATGTGACATGGCCCATGTATGGATGTGAGAAGATAACTCAACGAAGTTGGTTGCACCTCTCTGAGGGATCTGTGCATCAAACATAGGTTTCAGAACTGAGTACAAGCACCTCTACCCAGTGAGCCATCTCCCTGCCTGGGACCAGAATCTTCCTTGTAATAATTGTAGTCATTATTTATTGAGAGATTCTTGGGTGGCTAACATCCTACTAAAATATTCAGGTCAGTTTAAAATTTCTCCCAGAAGGTCCTCGTGTGAAGTGCTTAACAGGTAGGGACTCCAGTAGCTGCTAAAAGGTCAAGCCAGGGTTCCGTGTTAAGATTAACTCCAAAGTCTGAGCTCTGTTCCATTGCTCCAGAGTTACTTTGATGTCACCTACTAGATGTTTGCACTATCTGAGCTCAAAAAAAAAAAAAAAAAAAAAAAAAAAAAAAAAAAAAAAAAAAAAAAAAAAAAACAGCTCTTCCTTAATACTTTTCCTAAATCAATTACCTTTCACACCTGTTACTTCTCCTAAGCATTTCAAGCCATAAAACATCTACTACTAATTACACATTTCTTCTAACAGGAAGTCAGGTCAGCCATTAAAAATTCCACATCCTACTGGATTATTTAATTTTATTAACAGTGGTATGGATACCACACATTGCGCCATGTAATGTTATTCTTGGGATTTTCTTTTTGTATCATGATTTTTTTTCTTGAATGCACATTCATTAGATATGTACATTTCTTTTCAAAGAAAAGAGATGTGTAACAAGAGATTTGCATTTCAATCACCATGGGCACAAATTAATGTGTGGAGACACCCAGGAAGCATGAGTTACTTGTACAGAGATGGAATACACCAGGAAGTATGCTTTTAGAGGCGATCCTAACACATATAACCTGGTAATCAAAGCTGTTGGCTGTATGAAGGTACCAGAAGTTGCTGTTGGCAGCAATATCTTGCCATGTATGATCTCTTATCATTTGGTTACTCTCATTTTTTGAAGGATGACTTTTTGCCTTCCTTTTTTATTAGCATATATTAGCATACTGTACAAAATGATGGGATACATTTTTTTTCAGGTATATAGTGTACTTCATTCACATTCAACCCCTCCCCCAACTGGCTTTTCAAATTCACTCCCAAAGGTCTCCCTCCTCTTCCCCTGTAGTCTTCCCTTTCACTATCCTATTGTTACATATATTCAAATTTAGGTTTTATATATGAGAGGAAAAGTAATATTCATCTTTTTTGTCTGGTTTATTTTGCTTAACGTAATTTTATTTTTCTTTATGATGGTATACAATCATATTATTTCTGTTTGTGTGCGTGCGTGTGCATGCATGTATGCATCATATTTTCTTTATTTTTTCATCTGTCAATGGTTATCTACTTTATGTGATTCTATGGCATGAGTATTGTTAATAATGGGGCAATGATCATGGATACTTCAGTATCTCTGTTGTGTACTGGCCTACTTATATTCCTTCAGGTATCTAGCTAGGAATCCTCTAGATGAATCATATGACATCTCTATTTTTAGTTTTGAGGAACTCCAAGCTAAGATCCCTCACAGCTGCACTGATGTACATTCTTATCAACAATATATAAGGTAACTGAGACATTTGTTTCTTTTCTTAGTGATGGTCATTCTGACTGGGGTGATACAAAATCTGGGTGAGTTTGGATTTGCTTTTTAGTAGCTAAGGATATGAGCCATTTTCAAATATTTATTATCTACTTTGACATCTTTTGAGACTGTCTGTTCAACTCATTTGCCCATTTATTGACATGATTGTTTTAGGTTGCTTAATATATTAATCACCTGTCAGATTAATAGCTGGCAAAGATGTTGCTCCTACTTTGTAGGCTGTCTCTTTCCTCTGTTGATTATTTCCATTCGAGGGCAATGGGTTCTAAAAAGGAAATGAGGCTTACCTACTATGATTTGTATTAATTGGTGAAGCTTGCAATTTAAATTCATTCATTCATTCAATTCTCTTTATCACCATTACTAACGCTAGGGAAAGTCAATAGCATGTGTGGTTCCAAACCGTTTTTAAGAGTTTTCCTGTGGAGTAAGCAAAGGGTCAAGCTTACATTACAGAGTGATGCTACCTCATCATCAGAAGCAGTGGCCATGAATAGGTTATTTGTCTTCCTATAATCAAAACTATTTTTTTCATTTGAAAGCTCACCTAGAAACATTACTCAAGAAACTTAATGTATAAAGCTCCTCTTTTAGAAAATTAATCTTCAAGACTATGTAACAGACAAAACGAAAATACATTAAAGAGGGATGAGAAAAAATATTCTTACAAGATATTGGACTCCTCCCAATGTCCTCATTGCTTATTCTAAACAAGAAAGCTTATTAATGTATATAATGCAGTTCAAACATAAAACATTAAATTCCTTTAGTTTCCATAACTCTAGAAAAAGGTAAAGACTTCCATTAGTTGTGCCAATATTCTGAGAGCAGGCAAGTAAATTTATTTTCTCAGCAACTTAGAAATCTGGACATGATGTTGAAATGGCTTGGGGTCCATGTTCAAAATCTTCTCTTTGCCTCTGGCAATACCTTGAAAGCAGATAAGCATTAGCAACTTTCTTTTCTCAGTAACTTGAAAATTGAAGCAAAATACAACATTGCTTTGGTGCATTTTTACATTTTGTTTTCTGCCTTTGTCTGAAGCAGGTGAGTTGCATTGACTTCCAAGGCCCGTGGCTTTGTAGAGCAGAACCACAGGTGTTGAGAACACCTAGCACAGTATCTTCAAGAAAATGTGGAGCTCTGTGCTCAGTGTGCTCTGTAAAGCTTTGGAGAAAGTACAGAGAGAACTGGACTGCTTCCCAAAAAGTCTGTACCGTAGCCATATGTGCAGACTGGAACTCTGCCTTATTCCTCACAGTGCTGCCCTTTGCCTCAGAGGGGAACAGTGACTGGAAAGCTCTTGGCATAAAGGATCTGAGAGTGACAACTGCTTTGTGATGCGCTTTGATGTCAAGGCAAGTGTTCTGCTTCTTGACTTAGTGTGAGAGTACACAGTGTAAAGCATCCTCTCTCAGGAGGGCAGGCCTCCAGGAAAGTGCCCCTAGATGGTTTGACTTTGAAACAGCATCCCTGCGAGCATTGTGGTCTTGCTTTAGAATCCCAAGTTTGTTATCTGATATCCAGACACTACCTAAGCATTTCTTCATAATAATAAACATAACATACATTTAGAAACAAGGAAGCAACCCAGAAACTAAAGGCTACTTTTGTTGTTTGTTTCATGGAGGAACCATGGCCGTATGGGAAAGTGTTTCTTTAACCACTCAGCAGACTTCAGGGTGAACCGGTTTGTTGTCATCTCTCTCTTGCTACTTCATCTGAAATAGAAGGGTTAGGCAGCCAGACTGTGTGTCGTCAGTCTGGCTTTGAGTCTTGGCTCATGTCATTGTAAAACCTTGAGTGAGTTAACCTCTTTTGTTTTTACTTTTAAAAGTTTCTTCTATGATTTCATTCAATAAATATTATGAATGAATTATTTAACCTCTTTCCTTTTAAAAAAATGTAAAATTTTCTTAAACATCTCATTTTACACACACACACACACACACACACACACACACACACACACACACCTCCCATACAATTCTGATCATACTCAGTGCTGTTTTCCTCTCATACCCTCCTCCACACCAAGCCCCCTCTTCTGTCCAAATCTGTTCTCTGTGCTCAGGTTTCTAATGTTGAGGGTTGCCTACATGGGTGGAGGGGATATACTTGAGCAAGGGCAACCCCCCCATGCTTACCACTTAAGAATATGCCCCACCTCCATAATCATTAACTGCCTATAGCTCTTCAGGTACTGGAGGGGCGTTGTAAGTCCCTCCATCACACAGTTTTAATAGGCCTAGTCTTGTGAAGATCTTAAGTGGGTAGCCACTGCTGCTGTAATTTCATGGATACAACAGCCATGCCATGCCCAAAGGAGCAGCTTCTCACAGCACTCACTCCCATCTTCCTTCTCTTACATTTTCTGTCTCCTCTTCCATAATATTCTGTTGAGGTCTATAGAAGGTAATAGCATTGTCTAACCTCACACTTTGGTGTCAGAACATAGAGAAATTCAGGTAGAATTGAGCTTCAAACTTCCTCCATGTTGGAGGGTTAATTTTTTTTGTTAATTAAATTTATTCATTTATTTTACATCCTAACCAGTTTCCCCCTTCCTCCTTTCCTCCCCTTTCCCTGGCCCAATTTCATTCCTCCTGTTTCTGGTCAGAAAGGGGCAGGCCTCCCATCGGTGTCAACAAAGCATGACATATCAAGTTGAGGTAGGACTAAGCTCTTCCCCTTGTATTAAGGTTGGGCAAAACAACCAGTATATGGAATAGGTTCCTGGAGGCCAGCCAAAGCCTCAGGAGCAGGCCCTGCTCCCACCGCTAGGACTGCCACAAGTAGATCAAGCCACACAATTGTCACACATATGTAGAAGGCCTAGGTCAGTCCCATGCAGGCTCCCTAGCTTTCAGTCCAAAGTCTATAAACTCCTATGAGCCCAGGTTAGTTGTTTCTGTGGGTTCCCTTGTGATAATGTTGACATCCTCCCTTTCCCGTTCATACAGTCCTTCCTCCCTCTATGTAATAGGATTCCCTGAACTCTGCCCAGTGCTTGGCTGTGGGTCTCTGCATCTGTTTCCATCAGTAACTGGATGACAATTGTGGTGATTGTCGACCTTATTACAGGAGATGGCCAATTCAGGCTGCCTATCCACTATTGCTAGGAGTCTTAGCTAGGGTCATCCTTGTAGATTCATGGGAGTTTCCCTTGTCCCAGATTTCTACCTGACCCCAAACTGCCCACTCCCACACCAAGACATCTCTTTCATCACTCTTCCTCTCCGTTCACCCCCCCCCAGCCCAATCCCTCGTGTTCCCATCCCTGCTGCCCCCCAGTCTTCACAGGAAATATTTCCTTTTCCCAGGGAAATCCATGGGTCCTGTCCATCTTAGGGCCCTTCTTGATACCTACCCTCTCTGGGGCTGTGGATTGTAGCATAGTTTTCCTTTACTTTACAGCTAATATATCCTTATGAGTGGGTACATACCACATTTGTCTTTCTGGCCCTCGGCATATAGAAGAATGCAAATAGATCCATATTTATTGCCTTGAACAAAACTCAAGTCCAAGTGGATCAAAGACTTCAACATAAATTTAACTACACTGAATCTGATAGAAAAAGTGGAAAAGAGCCCTGAACACATTGGCACAGGAGAAAGCTTCCTGAATATCACACCAGTAGCACAGACACTTAGATCAACAATTAATAAATGGGACCTCCTGAAACTGAGAAGCTTCTGTAAGGCAAAGGACACTGTCAATAAGACAAAACAGCAGCCTAGAGAATGGAAAAAGATTTTCACTAAGCCCACATCTGACAGAGGACTGACCTCCAAAATATATCAAGAACTCAAGAAACTAGACATAAAAAAAACAAGTAATCCAATTAATAAATGGAGTACAGATCTTAACATAGAATTCTCAACAGAAGAATCTCAAATGGCTGAGAGACACTTAAAGAATTGTTCAACAACTTAGCCATTAGGAAAATGCAAATCAAAATGACTCTAAGATTCTGTCTTTCACCATTCACAATGGCTAAGATCAAAAACAGAAATGACAGCTTATGCTGGAGAGATGTAAAGCAAGGGGAACACTCCATCACTGCTGGTGGGAGTACAAACTTCCAAGTGTTTTCTACAGCCACTTTGGAAAGCAATATGGAGGTTTTTTTGTTTCTCAGAAAATTGGAAATCAATCTTCCTCAAGACTCAGCTATACCCAAAGGATAATCAATCATTCCACAAGGACACTTGTTCAACTCTGCTCATAGCAGTGTTGTTCATAATAGCCAAAACCTGGAAACAACTTAGATATCTCTCAACTGAAGAATGGATAAAGAAAATGGGGTATATTTATACATTGGAGTATTACTCAGCTGTTAAAAACAATGACATCAGGAAATTTGAAGGCAAATGGATAGAACTAGAAAGAATCATTCTGAGTGAGAGCTAATATTTTAAGGCTCCTGTTTAATCATCTGTGAAAGGAGAGTCACCATTATACCTACCACACAGGTAGGATGAAATGACGTGAGCTGTAAGACATTGTAAATTTTACCCATGATGAATGTGGTTAATAGACTTTGTGTCCAATGAAACAGAATCCTCAGCTCTCCATGGTCCTAAGTGGCAGAAAAAAAAAAAAAAAAAAAAAAAAAAAAAGGAGGAGGACCTGCCCACTTGCCATGAGAAAGGAAAAAGATGCTGGCTACATTTGTATCAGTTATTCTGTTGCTTAGCAATTTACAGTGGGTAACAAAAGAATACATTGTGGGAATGTATTTTGCCAGTCTGGAAATGAATGTTTTAACAGTCCACAAGGAGGGTGAGTTTCACACGTGGCTACTGCAGCAGTGGGGACAAGCTCTATGATCCAGCAGGGCAGGCTGCTTCTGGTATGCACTAGAAACATGAGCTGACCCCCAAGGAGTTAACATGTGCAGGGTACTTAACAGCCTGGCTAGTGTGTGTGTGTGTGTGTGTGTGAGAGAGAGAGAGGGGGGGGCTTCTAAATAACATTATTTTCTTTCTCTCTAGCTTCTCACTTAGATCTATGAGAATACCATGCTTGTTCTCCTTTCATTCCTAGCTGGGAATTACTAACTCATTCCTGCATGCCAGCCCCTATACTGCTCAGAGAGCCTCACCATAGGTCTTCTTAATTATGTAAACTTTCACCTACAACCTTTTAGTATATAGCTTTCATGCTTTGGGTGATCTGTTAATGCTAAAATAGAGTTAATAGTAAGTTTTGTTGGGGGCCGGATAGACACCTCAGTGGTTAAGAGTGAGTAGTACTCTTGCAAAGGACCCGAGTTGGATTTCCTATGCTCATGCTGTGCAGTTCATAACTGCCTCTGACTCCCACTCCAGGGAATGCAATACCTTTTTCTGGACTCTGAAAGCATCTGTACACATGTGTGCACAAATACACACACACACACACACACACACACACACACACACACACACGGAAACAAAAATAAATATTTAAAAACAAAACAAAAGCAAGCTCTGTCAAAAAGAAAGAAAAATCTCCTATTCTTTCATATGCTAAATCTGGATTTCATATATCCACATGAAAGCAAATGAGGGGAATTAGGATGGAGGTTAGGCAAGCAGCGGGAAGTGAAATGGGGACAAGGGAGGATAAAGGGAGCAGAGAACGTGAGCAAAGTACAATGATAAACAAATATGAAAATGCCACAATGAATTACATTAATTTTATACACTAGCTAAAGAGTTACCAGGCTGAGATGTGGCTCAGTAGTTAAGCATACTCTGTCTTCAGGACGGAGGACCAGACTTAAGATCCAACCACACATGTTAAGCATCCCACAAGCCTGTATGTAGCTCCAGCTTTAAGGGATCCAATGGCCTTTTCTGGCCTTTGTACACACCTGTACACATACAATCAGACACACACAGGTAAATAAAAATAAATAACTAAAGTAACTTGGTTTGGTAGCAGAGAAGCTCGTTTTATTTTGTTTAATGTTGCATTCCATGAGATGGATATGACATGCTTGTTTGAGAAGGACTCCCAGAAGGCCATTCATCAGGTGTGACCTGATATGGTACCACAAACAACCTGATAGAGCAACTCTGAATGTCAGGCCATTAGACATTCTTTCCATCCCCTTCTTGTGTTACTTTTCTACTCCGTGCTGAACTTTCATCTAACAGCTTCTCCACTGGCTGTAATGGCTCTTGGTTTGATTGCAAATTAATGCTCCTGAAGAAGTGCTTTACTGTGATGGCTTTTCAGTGACTCCGCTGTTGGTGAGGACTTACTGTCACTGCTCTCAGTTTCTACAAGCATTTGCATTTTGATATAATCAGGATGACCAGTCCATCAGCTGATTTTGTATATATATATATATATATATATATATATATATATATATATATATATATATCATAACACACACACACACACACCACATGTTAGTTTTAGCAATAGATGAGAAGAGAAAAATGGTTAAAATCTCCATTTGAGGAGACTTAGGGAACATGGCTCCAATTTTGGCTCTTGGGCCATTTCCATTTAAGTTCTTTGGTACTTTAAGATTTTTAAAGAAAACATTCTAGCAACTATGCATTCTTTTTCCCTTTAATGTTTCTCTCCCCTCTCTCACACACTCTCTTTTTCAGATAGGGTCTCCAACAGGCATGCAATTCCAGGCCTAGGCTGGCCTTGGACTTACTATGAGGCCAAGAATGATGTTGACCTGATCCTCCTGTCTCTGCTTTCTGATAGCTGAGATGGCAGAAGTGTGCCACCATGCCCAGTTTTATGTGGTGCTAGATCAAACCCAGGGCTAGGTAAGCATTCTTCAAACTGAGCTACATCTCCAGTCCCAGCAAATATGAGTGATTAATGAAAGATGAATGTGTCCTTCTGTTTGAGACACTAATATTGTACTAGGAATGAGAAGGAGTAAGGAGAAAGGAAAGGATGAAAAATAATTCTTGAATGATAAATGGAGGTTCATTCTCTTATCTCCCATTTCTCCTTCCACCATTCTTTCCATCTTTCTTCTCATCATAGTGCAGAAAGGATTACCCCTGCTCCTGTCCATTCATAATCGTCACTGTCATATCATGTGAGGTGTTTATTAAACATGTTGGGTTTTAATCATGACCCTAAATAAAGTCACTGACTCAAAAGAAATCACCTCACCAGTGAATTTTTATCCAAAGCTCCATTTTATGCACTTAAAATTTAGGAATTATTTAGGTTATATGGTGAGCTTCAGGGAAACAAAACTAAGTTGTTGTTTTTTTAATATTTTCTCTGAGGGGAATTTATGGAGACATCTGTTTTAGGGCTGAGTGTTCCAAGGTCTCTCACTCCCTGCATATTGTCTACTGTGGGTCTAGCTATTTGTTTCCATCTTCTGTAGGAGGAAGCTTCAGTCATGATGGCTGAGCAAGGCACAGGCATATATATATATATATATATATATATATATATATATATATATATATTTGCATGTCATTAGAAATCTTTTGTTGTTGTGCTCCTTTAGCAGAACAGTTATGTTTTATTTTCCCCTAGGTCCCTGGACTATTTAGTCTCAGGTTCTTGGACACCCAAACAGTGTTGGGTATAAGTTTCATCTCATGGAGTGGGCTGCCATTCAAATCAGATATTGGTTGGTTACACCCACAAGCTTTGTGCCACCATTGCACCAGCATATCTTGTAGGAGGGCCACTCTCAAAAATCCAAGGGTTTGTAGCTTGTTGGTGTTTACCCTTCTTCTTTAGTAGAATGCAGAGTACCTTCCTGTGCCATGAACACTCATCGGTAGGAGTGAAGGTTCTTGGCAGGCACCAGCTCAGCCTCTCCATGTTCAATGAGTTGTGTAGGCATGGAGGTGTTGTCTTCAGCAATAGGGGCTTACTCACTATAAGAAGCCCCAATAGCCTTAGCAATGGTCTGTGTTGTTTGGGATTCCTATGGGAAAATGTTAGCCAAGGACTCAATTAGATGTAACCCATTTCTGGTATTAGAAACATCATTTGGTGATGAGAGATGGCCAGTTGAGGTTTTGTCTTCCACTAGTTGGCAATTTCATTTGTATGACCTTCATATATATATATATATATATATATATATATATATATATATATATATATATTATAGGAAGTTTCTACTGTATTAGGTTTTCATATGATACCTCAAATGGCTCTTATATTTGCCTATCCCTCTCATATTTTTTTTTTGCCCAGAGCTTAGGGAATTCTGCAGAAGAGAAGGCAGAAGAAAAAAATGTAAGAATGAGAGGGGATGGATGACACCAACCTAGGCCTTCTAGACACAACAGGCCTGGTGCACATTTGAACTCACAGAGACCAAGGCAGCATGCACAGGACCTGCACAGGTCTGCACCAGATGGGATTCCAGAGATGAAGGGAGAAGTAGACTACCCCAATTTCTAACCCAGAAGCTAGTGCCAATTGATAGCCACTTGCATATGAAAACTTAGTTTTCTTCAAGGAAGGAGTCTAACTGGGGAAACAAACCGCTCTTAAGGGCAGGTCCCATACCCAGCAGTATATGGCTAACAGAAAATGAACTCAAAGGCATCTTTGTAGATTTTTGTCTCATAATATTAAGTTAGGGCATTTTTTAACTTTATAGGCCCTCAGTATAATCTGTTGCATAATATCATATACCTATTTTATATTTTATAAATTATATATATAATAGGATTCCCGTGTGTGTAAATATGTATGCATGTATGTCTGCATCTACAGACATTTCCTCTGCTTTTTATTCAGCTCTATTTCTTGTTTGGTTGTTGCAACATATTTGAATTTGTTTTTTATTTATAATAGTATATTTTACATTATTTTATTATTATTCTTTAGATGTCTGTTTTCTAAGAGGAGACAGAAAGTGTGCAGATCCAGAAGGAAGGTGAGGGGGTAGGAACTGGGAGGAGAAGAAGGAGGGGAATGGTAATCAGAATATATAGTAACAAAAAAATCTATTTTCAGTAAAAGAAAAAAAAATGTTTTCTCAAGGCTTGACTATTTTATTTGTAACAAGGCTTTTACAATAAACTCATTTTCACAGGGTCCTGTCTCTTTGTACAGAAGGAGCGGGAGCGACTTGCAGTTCTACAGCTGGCCACAAGCTTGCATTGCATCCTCAAAAGGCTGCCATTTATATCTACTGCAGGTAAAAAGATGCAGAAAGAAAACTGGAGCATTGTTTTGGCCTTCAGGATGGACAGTGGAATCTCCATGGATTTCCCCTTATCAAGACCATGTGTGTCTTCATTGTTGAGATGGCTCATTCCTCTATCCCTAATAAAGAAATGGGTTTTATATTAGCATGTGAATCACACTTCTGTCTCTAAAAATATCACATTGATGTACTTGAATTTAGTTCTCATCTCCTTCTTCATGTTTTTAAAAGCAGCAAGGGGGTTCAGATGTGGATGCCCAAATCAATCCCTGCCACCCCACAGGATTGCTAACAGGTTGCATTCCAAAGTCCTTTCTTTCTATTGAAGTCTGCTCTTTGAGGCTTCGAATTGTTTACCTTTGGTTTGTTGTTTTTGTTGTAAAAATACTATGTTTGACAGGTGCTCTAAAATCACATCTCCTATTACCAGGAATTGCTCATGCATCCTCAAATTGTTTTTAATACACTTATGTGTGTCCATAACCTATCAAGTAAAAGCTGGGGTTTCTACAATAACCACATGGCTTGTGGATCTGAGGACAACTTTCTTCCTTTTACCACAGGTTCCCTATTGGCAACAGCTCAGCAAAGAGTGACTATGAAAAGCAGATTAGTAGGGAAAAGACTTGGCAGTGAGCCAGGTCACCAGAATGTCACTAATGTACCCCAGGGTGACAGTGGCTAAGAGACAGGAGAATATCTTCTAGCTGGATGTAATGTTAAGTGACTACAAAGAGACTAGAAAATATAAATGATAAGGAAAGGGAAAGACAGAAGGTGATGTCACTGAGTGGGGTTTGATTTCAATGGATGGACAGGAGGAAGGCCACCCAAAGGTTTCTGTGGCCTGAAACCCAGATCATGATAGAGAATGTGCTGTATGTTTTAGGGCAACAGGACTTTAGAGGTGGAGTTAAGCTTGTGGGTATTGTGGGAAGTAGTTGATCCTGGAGCTATCCCAGGTGGGGCCTTATCTAATAATCACATGATGTCTTAAGAGCTGAGAGCATACTTCACCTGTTGTTTGGGAGGAGGCTGTGAGATTAAGGCAAACATGAGGAACATTTCACTCATGATCGGATGGCTGTAAAGGTGAAAGTGGCCACAAACCAGGGCATATGGAGGCCCCCCAAAACAGACAGTGACTCATGTCCAGAAACTACCAAGAAAATACAGACCTCAGCTCTACAACCATGTGAGACTGCAATCTGCTACTAACCTAAGTGAGTCTGGAGTGAGATTTCTCCAGGACATCCCAGTCCACTGAACCTTGATTTTGGTAATCAGAGCAGAGAGACCAGCTTGACCATTCAGGGCTTTTGACCCACAGTTACTGCAACCATGTAGGTCAGGGGAAAGGGTGATGCAGAGAAGCCATCAAACTCCAATCTGAAAGGGGTTGGGACACTGGCACCTGTGGCAATCCGTGTGCATTCAGACTGGCAGGGAGTCCGTTCTGACCAGGACACCATTGTAAAGTCTGCCTTCCTCCTCTACACACTGGAAGTACCCGTATCTCCCTCATCAGCTGCAATGAGGTCTTCATGTAGCATAGAGTGATATGCTTTCCTGAAATACTACACAGCAAACTATTCTCTTTGAATTCTAAGAACAAGGGACAGTGCAGTGGACAGACACTATTTGAAAGGATTCATTGAACTGCTTCATTACAAAAAAAGCCACGTTCCAGGCAAGAGTTGTAGAAAATGCCCAGAAATGGGTCTAGAGCAAGCAGTCATCCAGATGCAAATGAAAGTGGTCTTCTTAGATGTGAGTAGATATCAAGGTCACTCAGAGCACTGGAAAATGCAGATTCAGACTGAGAAATTGAGCTGGAACCTGAGTGTTCCTTGTAACAAGGTCCCAGATGATACATGTCCTTCTAGTCCATGGCTCCAACTCAGAGGAGCAAAGAGTGAATACATGAGTAAAGAAATGTTCTCATCTCCCACGATGCTCTGGGTGGTGGGATGGAGAAGAAGCATTGGAGCACAGTCAGAGAGACCTGTGCCCACCTGGCCCCCGCTCAGCTGTGCTCTCCTGGTAGGTTTCCCTGACAGTTTCTCTGACAGTGGCATGGGTGGGCCTACTTGGGGCACAGGTATGTCAGCACCTCCCGGCGTGGATCCTTTTCTGCAACTTTCCTGTTTTAACTCCCAGAAGCCCATGCTGCAGGTCGATGGCTTCACAGAGCAGCTATGGCAAGTTAACCCAGCTTTACCTTCTTCACTGCAGAGCGGGGATGGGGGTCAGGGGTGAGTCAGGTAGGACATTTTGCAACAACATTCTTATGAATAAAGTAAGGTCTTGACTGTGCATACCAAATGCATCCCAGCAACCCTGCATCTTTTTCTAATCGTTTCTTTTCCAAAGTGCATTTCCTGCTATGATCGTTTCTCGATCCCACCTTGCTAGAAAGTTACATTGTCAAGTGTTTTGCACATGTTAACCAGGCAGAATGCTTTGAACCTTTGTCTGAAGTTTAATATTCAAGCATGTCTGCTTTCTCTTCAGTCTTTCTAAGAAAAATTACTTATTTGTTATGTGTTTGAGTGTTTTGCCTGCACATACGTATGTATACCACATGCATGCCTGGGATGCACAGAGGCCAGAAGGTGGTAGATCCCCTGTAACTGGAGTTCCTGATGGTTGTCAGCCATTATGCAGGCTTTGGAAAATGAACTGCGGTCCTCTGCAAGGGAAGCAAGACTCTTAACTGCTGAACATCTCTCTAGCCCCTCTATGAGGGTGTGAATTTTTTCTCTTTCCTTCTTCCATCATTTTAAGAAGGACATATTGCTGGTTTTGTCCTCAGAAGGTAAACAGTAGGGAAGAATCTGAGGCCTGCAGGTGTCAAGGCATTCAGTCTAGACAGCCAGACACTTAGTCACAAATGCTGGGTACAGACAAGTACTCTAGACTCTAACTTCAGAAGTCAAGCAGGCACAGGGAGCTGTGTGGTTCAAGGACCTCTCAGGGAACATCAACCTGATTTGAGAAATGGCCTCTGTCATCAGGGAGTGTGTGAACACTTAGAGATGATTTAGAGAAACTGACCAGAGTTTTTAGAACTTGAAAACAGCACAATAGCAACTAAGAAAATATGATATTGAAGTATAGAGAATCATCCTTAAAAGATATTGCAGAAGAAAACTCATCTCTAGCATGTTAACATGGTATTTTCTATACTTTCCTTTGGTTTTTCCAATTTGTTATATATGTTAATAGTAGTTGCTTTCATAGCGGGTTTCGTTGTTTAAAAAAGTCTAACAGGATATATTACTGTTTATAGAACATCAGTTTCTGAAATATATCTAATTATATCACTATACCCCAATATGTGATTATAGTAACTCTCATCAATAACTCAATTCCTCATTCTTTTGACTGCACAATGCTATTGCAAAGACCATCTTTTTTTTTTAACCATTATTCTATCTTTCTTCAGATACATCCTCCATGGTTGATTTATTGGATCCAATCAGGTGACATTTTTAGGGAAATTAAAAACACACACACACAAACATTTCTGAAAGTTTGTTTAAAAAATGTTGCTATCAAAGTAGTTATTTTCCCTGGTGTGTTGTGTTTGTTTGCTACATTTGTATTGATAATGCTACCTAAATATTTCATTTTTGCCACAGTTGTCTGTCTGCATGTTTTTGTAGTATGTTCACTCTATTTGGCTGTGAACATTCATTCATCAGTTGGTCAATTGGTCAGTGGTGTGTATTTTTAATCTGAAGTTACTCATTTTATCTAAAGGAATTTATACCACTGCTTAGGAACAGTAGTGCTAGAGGTTCATCAAGAAGGAGGGTAGTCCTGCGTTAGCACCAGGCCCTCCACAACCCATCCTACCCTCTTTGATCTTTTAAACATTTTTTTTCATGGGTGTCACTTACTAAGACTGTCCCATTTCCCACAGGACACTACAATCATCTCATGTGCTCTAAATGTTACATGCCCACTCTCCTCTTTCATCTGAGGCTTCTAGCTCTACATCTTCAGATGGGAGTTCATATTCTGGAGTAACCAAGAGAAAAACAAACAAACAAACAAAAACAGGAAAGCAAAAAAGGGGCCATTGCTGGGGCTAGGGAGTGGCCAGCAATAGAAAGGGGAATATCAGGGTACAAGTGATTGGATAGGGGAATGGGAAAACTTGGCAGGGTTCTAATTAGCATACAGAATAATGTGCTTCACTATGGCATTTTTCAGATATGTTTTGATGTCTTTTCTTTAATCTTCTCTTCATAGATTCTCTTGCTGACATACAGTATTTCAGGTCCACACCCAGATATGGTATAGTGTGTCATGTGGGAGTTCTATTTTTAGGAATGTTTTTGAGGACTTTCCAAACTAGTTTCCAGTATTGCACCAGTTTACATTTGAGGACAGGATGTTTTTACCATTGAACAGTGGTAACACTGTGAATGGCATCTTACATATTTCAGCAGTTTCTAAAATGCATAAAACATGATTTGTCACATTGCACATTTTACAGTGGCTGCCTTAATCAGATGAACACACCCATTGGCATCCATAGTTAACCATTTTCTCATGTGTGGTGACCACATTTAGAGTCTGCTCTAAATGGATTTCAAGGAGACATTACACATTAATTACAGCCACACGCTGCAGATTAGAATCCCAGAGTTTCGTTTAACAACTGAAACCCCATAGTCTTTTCTCAGCCCTTCCTGATAGTCACCCCTGCACCTGAGCCCCTAGTTACCCCTGTTTTCTGTCATGTGAACTGTTCTGTTTGTCACAAAAGATCAGACAGTATTGCTTTTATGTGCTTGCCTTGTTTTATTTATCACAAAGCTTTCGTGTTCATCCCCATTGTCACATATGGTAGAATTTCCTTTGTAATGACTGAATAAGGGGCCAGGTGGTGGTGGCACATGCCTTTAATCCCTGTACTTGGGAGGCAGAGCCAGGTAGATCTCTGAGTTTGAGGTCAACCTGGTCTACAGAGGAGAACCAGGGCTACACAGAGAAACTCTGTCTTCGGGGGAAGAAAAGACTGAATAAATAAAGATTAAATAATGTTCCATAATGGACTATTTCATATACATCCATTCCATTTCAAATGTTACTAAATTTCACAGATTAATTAAGCTCATCCTAATGTACATCAGTTATACATCAGTAAGGCAATCTTTCTTAAATCTATTTTTTTTTTTCAAGCAAGGAAGTTGTGTGGATTGAAGAAAGCAAAGTTGACTGGGGCTCAGCTAGTAAGAGCACTTACGGTTCTTCTAGACCACCCAAGTTTTGTTCCCAGAATCCACTACGGGGTTCTCACAACTTCCTGTAATTCCAGCTGCAGGGGATCTGACTACCTCTTCTGGCCTCTATGGGCATTGCATTCATGTGCACATACCCCCCCAGGCATACATGCACATAATTATAGATAATGAAAGGTAGTCTTAAAAATGGAAAAAAGAAAAAGCAAGGAAAGGTTTTCCTTTGTGGAGACCTTTGTGAAGTTAACAAATATTAGTGTTAAGACCTCTTGTGTAAACATCTTAGTTATCACTCATTCATTCTCTTGCAGGGATTCACTGTGCTTTTTATGAGCTGTTTGATTTTTTGAATTGGAATTTTTGATGAGGATATGTTGAAAAGTGCATTGAACTCACATGAAATATTTTGAGTAAAATATTCTCAAGTTTTTGTAAAATAGGGTAAATTGAGAGCTAATCCATAAGGAGCTGGGTCTGCCTTAACACTTTTATAGATTCATTGCTGTGGATGTTTTTGTTAGCAGTTTTACGTATGAACTGCAGAGGTAACTTATTCAGCTATATAATAAAAATCCTCAGGGAGGTGATACTTGAGTGAATTTATTAAGTTATTTCTTGAGATTTAAGTGATTTAATGAAAAATGAATTTTTAAGGAAAAAGATGGCAGGTCATAAATATGAACTACTCCCCACCTACTTCTGATATACAGCCCAGTTGTAGCTCTGTTCTGTTAAGGAAAAGATGGATTGCCGTGACCATACTAGAAGGAAACTTGAACCGAATTGTATAAATGGCAAGCAGAGGAAGTAGGACAAGGTCACTAGAATTCCTTCTGAGATGCACTTGTTTAAAGTGAAATTTAAAGACTGAGTACAAAGGGGTCAGAGTGCAAGAAAGTTCCACACCATTCAAATAAAACTTAAGACTTTTAAAAAGATGTATTTATTTTTACTTTGTGTGTATGCATGTTTGCCCGCCTGAATATGTAATTGCATCGCGTGTGTGCCCTCAGAAGTCAAATGAGGGCACCCGTCCCCTGGAACTGGAGTTACAGACATGTGTGGGCTACCATTTAGGAGCAGATATCTGAAACTGGGTCCTCTGCAAAAGCAGCAAGTGCTGTTAATTGCTGAGCCACCTCTCTAGCCCCAAACGTAAGAATTTTGGCTCTAAGGCTATGATGCTATAGCATAAAGATGGGTTCAAGACATTATATTTCTGGGGTTCACAGCCTTTAGTGTGTGTGTGTGTGTGTGTGTGTGTGTGTGTGTGTGTGTGTGTGTGTGTGTGTGTGTGTGTACTCATGCATGAATGCATTCACAGAGGTTAAAAGTCAATGTCTGATGTCTTTCTTTTGCTCTCCCCAGCCAACTTTGCTTTATTCTATTCATATGACTTCCTTGCTTGAAAAAAAAAAATAGATTTAAGGAAGATTGCCTTACTGGTGCATAACTGACAGACATTGGGATGAGCATAATTTTGCTCTCTACCTTGTTGCTTAGAGATGGAGTCTTGAGCTGAACCTGAACCTCACTTATTGGCTGGACTGGTTAGACACTGGTCACTAGAGATTCCCTTCTTTCTGCAAGCAACAGAATTATACATGCTTATCATCACACCAGGCTTTTTGCATAGAGGCTGGAGATCATAACTCAGTTTCTCATGCTTACACAGGAATCACTTTCCCTACTGAGCCATCTCATCAGCTCCTAACATTTTTACTTCTGTAAGTAGGAGCAACGGAGTCTTGGAAACACAGTAGCTAAGGAAAGGCCTGATTTATCTTGTTCTGATATGGATTATCGTAAAAAATTAGTTCAGTTAACCAACAACTGTTTCAGTCATTCTATTTTGCAGACAGAAATATGGTCATTGTTGAAGAAATGCTGACTGAGAAAAATCTTGAGTCCTATTCATATAGCAGTCTTCGTTGATATGGATATCAACAAGAGAGAAGCATGTTTATTGATAGGGATAAATGCTATGAAGGAAATAGAAAGAAAAGCATGATAGGGCCAGGGGTAGGCCAGAGAGGTGGCCCCATGGTTTAGATTGCAAACTGGTCTTTTAGAGGACCTAAGCTTGGTTCTCAGCACCTGTGCTATGTGGGTCACAGCCACCTGGGACCTCAGTTCTGCTCCAGGGGAGCTAATACCCTCCTCTAGCCTTTGAAAGTAACCTACACTCAGGTGCCCATACCCATACAATGTAATTCAAAATAAAATAAATCTTTAAAAAAGAAAAAAATATCCAGCTGTTTCTTGAGATGGTAAAGGCATTGTAAATAGGAGCCTCTTTCCACCTCTCATTGTGAGCATCATTTGCATAGACTATTTTACATCATCCTCTAGGATGGCAGTGCCATTGAACTAGTAACATGCTAAATCAATGACTCTCCAACTTAGGTAAACTTTGCAGTCACTGGGCATTTGAAAAACAAAAGCAACAACAACAACAACAAAAACCCTCTCCTTCCCACCCCACAAGAACTCCTATTTCATTGGTATGCAAGGCTGTCTGGACAGTTCAGAAAGCTCACACATGTTACAGGCCAATCAGATGAGGGCACAAGCATTTGTTCACAAGCTCCCAGGAGCATGGAGCCCTCATAGGGAGGGCTTGGTGGTTGCTGAACTCACCTGAAGTTTCTGATTAAGTCCATCCGAATTTGTCTTTCCAACAAATCTCCAGGCAATGCTGTGGCTTGCCTAGGAACACCATTTTGAGAACTGCTCCATGATCTAGCTTTTCCTATGACTTTATGGGAAGATATGTAAGTAGCGTCAAGTTCAACTCAGAATGGCCACTGTAGCTTCTTCATTTTTCCGTTTGGAAATAACCTGGGCAATGAAAATCTCCATTTCTACTTCTAACTACCAACTTGACTTCCTCCCTCATCGTCTTTGTGACACAAGGACATGCAACCACTTTGTCTTTTGTAGGTAGGCCCACAGCAGATGACTTGATCTGTACATAATTGCCCAGGTAGAGGTTGAGTAGTTCTGTAGCAGAGTTTATTAACACCGTCTCCCGTGGTTCTTTGCCTTCCCTTTACTGCTGGTCTGCTTAGATGCCATTATAAAGTGTCCCGGCCTCATGCTACCCTTTGGAAAGGCCAGCAATGAGTTTGCCCTACATGGTATTTTTTGTGAACCTGTTAAATCTTTTAATTTAAAAATATTAAGTGGGAGAGACTTATTTCCAGAGGGAAAGAAACAGCTAGGAGGTTCAAGAGCCTTGGGAATGATACTTAGGCATTCTTCATGTTTTGAAGATTAAGAAACAGTTTATAACTTTATTGGGTGTTTTTGCTTTGGATTTACATAATTGTATACATTAACCTGTTTTAGCATAATAATTCCACACATGCGTAAGTATGTACAAAAGCACCCACCAGGCCTCTATTAACCACTACCCAGCTAGGCTTGCATATTCGTCTTTCACATAGAAGAGAAAACATGTGTTATGTGTCCTTTTGTGTCTGGTCTGTTTCTGTTAACCTAATGCCCTCCAGGTCCACCTATTTTGTTGTAAGCAACAGAATCTCTTTCCTTATGGTAAAATAATATTCCCTTGTGTAGATGACCACCCAGGCTGGTTGCATGCTAGGTATCATCACTTCAACACAGAGGACAGGAACCTCTTTGGCACACTGATGTAATTTCCTCTGGATATATAATAAAAAATATGGCACTAAATCATATGGTAGTTTTTTTTTTTTTAAGGACTCTACACAATCCTTGCCATAGTTTCTGAATTAGCTGACAATTCCCACTAACAATGTATAAGAGTTTCCTTGTCACCACATCCTTGCCAATGTCTGTTATTTTTATTTTGTTTTAATAACCTCTGACTAGGATGAGATGTATCTTATGTAATTTTTTTGAATGTGTATGCATATGTGGTATGTGTGTGTATGTATGTATGTATGTGTGTGTGTGTATATATATCATGCTCACATGTGGATCTACCACCCACGGATAATGATTTCTTTGCATTCTATTGAATTCCCCACTAGATTCTCCCAGTGAGATGGCAAAGAGTGTCTATCAGCTTCTTCCTTTATTGCTTGTAGTCATGCCTTCTTGGAAAGATTGTACTTCTCTATGTGACTCTAGAAACATTTTCAAGACTTATTTCTTTCACACACACACACACACACACACACACACACACACACACACACACGAATGTACACATGCACACACCACTGCTGTGTTTGGTCTCTGGGACTGCATCCCTAAAGCATTTGATGCTATTGGGAAGTGGAGCCAAATGAGACGTCTTCAGGTCACTGAGCTATGCTATTAAAGGGACTGTGGGTTCTAGCCCTTGTCCTCTCTTGCTTCCCAGTCACCATGTAGACAGGTTTTTTTGTTTGTTTGTTTGTTTTTTTGTTTTTTCAGCTATGACATACCACACAGAAAGACCAGTAGATCATAGGACAAAGCCTCAAAAACTGTGAACTAAAATATGTAGTCTCTCTTCCTAAGCTTATTATTTCAGGTATTTACTACCATTACAGAATCCTAGACAACAGTTGTACATTTGCATGGTGGACACAGAGGGCATCCTGACTGAGATGCAGCCTGCTCATAAAGTATAGCTGAGGGGAGAAGAGGAGAAAGAATATTCTGCATGGGCAATAGACACAATGTTTAACACTCTAGTGGCTTGGGAGCTGTCCAGTCATAGTAAGATTTGGAGATTCTGGGGGGCTGAATCCATGGACACCCTAGGGTCTTGATGGGTATGAGGTAGAAGCTAAACTCATCAGGCACTGTGCACCTGTTTGAACAGTTTACCAGCCAGCACTGATGCTGCTGCACATAATGCCCACTGTCAGCTATTGGCCATGGTAAATGTGAAGAGCTATGCTGTGAGCTAAAAGGGACACACTGAGACTCAGATGGCTTGAAAGCATCTTGTGCTAACAATGTATCTTGAACTTGTGGATCACTGATTGTTTTTTTTTTTTTAACTTTTAAAGTTCATTCATGTAGTCACTGTGTTTTCTAAAGTTCCCACAAAAGCAAACAAGTCAGCAAATAACCCTTAAGTCTGCAACTGAGACCCACTGAGTATGCAGTAAGAGGTTTCTTTGAAGTCTCAGGTTCACACAAAAATTGCATTCTAGTCCTTCACCAGCATTTGCTATGTGTATTGAAACAGTATTTTAAGTATTCTATCTGGAAAGATATACTATTTTCCTTCCCACAGGCTAATGGGAAAGATATCCTATTGAATCTACACATTGGAGGTAGTGAACTCAAATTAAAGCAAATTAAACCCCACCTAACAATTAATGTTCACACATCTCTATTCTGCTCTGGTATTAAACTTTTCAAAAACCCACAGCTAGGTGTGCTATAAGCTTCATTGGTGTGATGGAGTCAAGATCCTATCACTGTTGGTTTGTGGAACAGAATAATCTGAGACGGTATTTGGAGTCTGTCATTGCTTGTGATAGGAGTCAGTCTGTTCTCAGTGAGGCTGCCCTCCCTGTTCATGTTGACATGCTGGTACTAAGGCCAGTTCACTTGTTCCCATCAGTCACTGCAGGAAGGCTTTGAACCTTTGAAAGCTGATGTGCTGGGGTGAGAAGAAGAGGGAGGAGGGAAGGAGAGAGAAAGAGAAAAATGAGAAGGAGGTAGATGGGGAGAGAGAAAGGAGGGGAGAGAGTTAAGGAGGAGGGTGGAGTGGCATGGAGACTAGCCTTTTCTTTAGTAGCTTGGGGATTTTGCCTTAGAAATTGTTCTTTAAGCTAGAATTCAGATCACCTGAATGCCCTGTTTGCCTGCCAGGTAGGACATTCTGTATAATGATTCCTGGACTCCTTGTCAATTGAGGGTTTGTCTGAAAGTCTTGATAGCCTATATTTTCTCCCCTGGAGAGCCCCTCTGATGAATGAGTTTTTAAAGACCCTATGTCTGTTAGCTATGGATAACCCTGCACACACTGTCCTTCCTATATCAAGGGTGAACCCTCCCCCTCCCCCCCCCACAGAATTTCTGTCTTTTCTTCTCCTGTGCTCTGATTAGCATAATCTACCTCAGGTTTCAGTTGTCACTGTTTGTTTGTTTCTTTTTATCTGAAGATAAACTCTGGCTGCTGCTCTCAGGTGGTAACCAGAACATCCTCGAGGGAAAAAGACTAAAGCATTGGGCTGCCCTTCAATAATGAGGCAGGGAAAAGTGCAGAGAGCAAAGTACACTTTAATAATTGAAAAGGTATCATGTTATGAATATAAGAAAAATCTAAACTGCTCTCCTCAACGGAATCTCTGGCAAAAGTAAAACCCCTGTTTATCTAAGCCACTATGTGTTAACTTTATGTACTTTGAAAGATTTCAGTGTGTGTGTGTGTGTGTGTGTGTGTGTGTGTGTGTGTGTGTGTGTGTTTTGAAGCCTGGTCTCAAAAACAAACAATTCAGATTATCCATATCTGAGAGTTGTAATACCACTGGCGAAACAGGGACCTAAGTTCTCTTTCGATTCTTCACCATTCTATGCGATGGGGCCGACAACTTTGACAGGTGATAACACTGAAGCTCAAGTCCTTTGGGAATTGCTTAGGGTAGAGGTAGACTGATTCGGCAAATTCCTCAAGAGATCTGTGAGGTATCTGACACTGCTCAGTGCTGGAGGTATACATGTACATAAGTGCTGTCTGCTTCTTTGATGTTCTGAAGGTAGTGGGTAGGAGAAGAAAGTAAATTAGTAATAAATAAATGAAGTAAACTTTAAAGGCTTTTTGGATCTGGGCAATAGTCATAGCTGAGATATTTGAATTATCAGTGTTTTCCTAGCCTAGGCATAAGTGCTTCACAGGCAAACCATTAAGAACCCTGTGCAATAGGGAAGGTTCTACTGTTTTAGATAAAGAAATAAGGGAGGCCCCAAGTGGTTAAATTATCTGTACATAGTAAGCAGCAGATTCAATCCCAGATACCCATAAATAATTTTATGTGGTGGTTTGAATGAGAAATGTCCCCCCATTGGCTCATATATTTGAACAACTTGGTTCCTAGTTGGTAGTGCTGTTTGGAAAGTTTATTGAAGCCTTTAGGGGAGGAATTTTGTGATTAGACATAAGCTTTGAGGATTTATAGCCCTGCCTCACTTCCTTTTCTCTCTTTCTACTTCCTGTGTGGAAATAAAATGTGATCACTCTGCTTCCTACTGCCCAACTGACCTCATGTTCTTACTGCTGTACCTTCCCGTCATGATGGACTGTAACCTGCTCTCCTGGAGCTGAAAATGTCGATCAACCCCTTTAAAATACCAAGTGAAAAGTAATTCCCACACTATGCTAATCTGTGTTTTCCTCACAGGCTAGGGTGAGTGAGCATGAAAATAAGCTGCATGTGTGAAAAAGCTGTGGTCATCTCTCTGGATTTGAGGGTGAGCTTATTCCACACGAAGTAGGATAAACTAGGGAGAAAACTTTTAGGAAGAACTGAGCTTGTGTCCACATGCCCTGGGATCTGATGGGACCCACTGGAAAAGCTTACCTATTAGAATCCTAAATGACATTACATTTTTTTTTTGCATTAATAAATGTCAAATAGGTAGCTATGGGTTCTCTAGCAAAGTGCAAAGCCCCAGGTACAGGAGGACACCATGGTTATTTAACACAGATTTTCAGCGCATTTGCTGAGTATTTGGCAGAAGTTTTAAAATTGCCTCAATAGCTGCTTTTCCTCCCCTGTTTTAGCAGCTAGCTAATGAATAAGTCCAGTAATATCCAGAAGGTCACATTTTTGTCTGTTAATGACTTTGATAGGCATGTAGCAATTCTTACTTTTCTGGTTCTCTTTCAGCTGATGGTTTTACATGAAAAGGATATTTTAGAATCAGCTGTTAAGAGATATTGTATTGCTAGACACTTGTCTTGGTTTTGTGATGTTTTTCCCTGGGTTCCTTCAGCTTCACTGAAATGGTTGGCAGCCACCTTACTGCTGCACTTTTGTGGGAGAAGTCTCTCAAATATGCTGAGCCTATGATAGATGACCTCCCCATTAAAAAGGGGATTGGTAGCTGTCAGTTGTATGGATTACATAGCATAGGGATGAGAGAGCTCCCACCCTGGTTAGTAAACACCCCAGAGACATTTTCATTCTAAGAATGAGCAGAGAACTTGGAGAGGTAAGTAATTTCATTTACTGGACTGTCTATCTGCTAGTTAAACAGAATTACCCATTTCCTAGACACATCACATAATTGAAGTGTATTCAGTTACTTCCCCATTCATTCAACAGTATATAATTGAGAAGAAAAATCAAGAAGGACTCTCTGAACCCACAGCCCAGTCTACCTTGAACTAGCAAAGTGACTTTCAGTTAAAGACCTCGCATCTCTGAAACTGTTTATAGAAAGCCACTTACTGTAAGATGAAGAGTGAGGTAGAAGGAAACAATGTAAAGGGTGTTGTTAAATGATACATGTCAGTTACTAATTCTAGACAGTATAAACTTTGGATCAGAAGAACAGAACATTCTTTTGTGTGTGCACTTGCACATGTATGCATTTGGGTACACATACACATGGAGTCTAGAGGTCTATGTTTGATGTCTTACTCATCATTCTCCTCTACCTTAGTTTTTGAGACAAGGTTGTTCCCTGAATCTAGAGCTCACACATTCAGCTGGACTGGCTGGATAGTGAGCTCTAGGGATCCTTCTGTCTTTGCCTCCCTGGGGCTGGGATTACAGGTGTGTACTGCTATGCCCAAATATCCTTTTCTCCTCCCCCTCTTCAGTCTCCCCTCCCCACTTCCTCATTCCCCTTTCCCTTCCCATCCCTTCCCCTTCTTTCCCTTCCCGTTCCTCTCTTGTCTTTATAATGAGTACTGGCCTCAATCTCAGATCCGTATACTTGCAAAGAAAACACTTTACAAACTAAACTACTTCCACAGCCTGAGGAACTGAATTTTAATGATGAATTTCCAGATTTGCTTCTGGGTTTTCTGTACCTGGCTTTCCCACTGGATTAAATGTAAAAATGACAAAGGCTCCATTTCTGATAAAGAAGAGGTCCCTTACAGGTGGTGGCCTGAACTGTTGATAGAGTATTTTTTATTGGTTATTATGTACTAATTCATAAAAACAGAAAGATGGATAACTGTAAGATACACACTTTTGGAAAATGAATAAAATGAAGTTGCTTGGCTATGGCTAATATTATTGAATTGAAGTAGTGAAAGAAAATGATGAGCTCAGAAATTTAAATTTGCAATTCAACCACTGCATTCAGGATCTGAGTTTCTATGCATGCCTAAGGGAGACCATGGTCTCCTATAGCTGTGGGGCTGAAGGTACTGAAATAAAATGCAGAGCCTCATTCTGAAACTGCTTAAGTTTCAGCAGCAGTTGAACTCTGACCTGAGGGTGACTTCTTTTAAAGGAGGACTTGACTGGGAAAGAATGGGAACCTGTAAGCTGATAGGAGGACATGTGAGAAGACTCCAATGAAGCTAAGGGGTTGAACTTCTAAATGCTGATGAATTTTCTTTACCAGTGAATGAAGTATCCCCAACTCTTGTTGGTAGCAGCTTCTCTACCTCTGCCTGAGATTAACCCTACAATGGCCAAGAAAACCATAAGAGCCTCTCCCCTGACATGTCTGAAATGCAAGACAGTGTGTCAGTACTGAATCTCCTTAAGAAGGTCCTCCAGCACCTCCCTTGTTTCTAGGCATATGAGAAATTGAAGTACCAGGATCCCCTAAGCTGTGGTGAAATGTGAGGCCCAGAAGGAGGCATATTACACTGCTGTGTCTCAGAAGAATCGTTATCTACCTCTTTGCGCCCCCTCTCTTCTTTGTTTTTGTTTCTTCCTTTGTTTCTCTCTCTCTCTCTCTTTCTTTCTTTCTCTCTCTCTTTCTTTCGTCCTTTCTTTTTTTCTTTCTCTCTTTGTATCTGTCTGTCTATCTGCCTGCCTATGCCTTAAACACTGGCATAGAAGCAAAGTGAGTCTAAGAGGCAGCTGGTGACCATCCCCAAATTCCAGTTGTCTCTCTGTCCTCTGATCCTTCTACTGTAAGGAATAGCTCTTTAAAAAACCATTCTTTAAGGAAGGAGGAATCTTTCTATTATACAGACAAACCCAGAGCAAGAGAAGGATTCTCTCAGTGTCAACAATCTCCCTTCTCCTCATTGTTCTCAGATATCCATAGTTTCAAAGCAAGATGACAACTGCCGGCCACTCTAATCTCTTGGCAGAAAATGCCTAAAGAGACTTTTCCCCAAGAAGCCTGCTTTACTCATGTCCTTCAAAGCTTTGAACCCTAGAAGACACAGGCCAATGAGCACTTCCCTCCTTAGAACTGAATAAGTAATGGCAGATGCATCAAGAAGGATACTGCACTACCCAAGAAAGCAAACAGATCCAACCGTGAGTCCTCGAGCATCTTCCAGTTGAAAGTTGAAGAACTCAGCCTCAGAGTTTAAGGCCATTGGCCAGGAAGGGTAGGGGCTTTGCTCATGGGTCAGCACAAGTGTACAGAATACTTATTTTTTTTTTAAAAAAAAATATTCACTTAGCTTCTTTCAATGACAGAATAAATTTTCATAGGTAGATTTAAATTTTTTAAAGGCCCAAGGTATCCTATATTTTTATGTGATTTAAATCAGTGCAAAGCTTTGTAGCTGTCTGAGTCTCCAAAGGTGTGTATATGTATGTATTCAAACACAATATACAATTGATTATCTTTTATCTGAAATGCTTGGCACTAAAGTATTTTCATATGCTTCTTTTCTTCAAATTTTGAAGTATTTGCCTCAGCTATATCAGTTAAGCCTCCCTGATTTAGAATGGCAAATGTATTCAAAAAGTTTTTGGATAAGAATGTTCAACATGATTACCTGTGATCTATATACTAAACATCATTCATCAGTCTAGAAATACATATACACCAAGAGAATTACTATTGTTTAAGAATTAGGATTTTTAACAGGCCAGCTTCTTGCCAAGCAGTGGCAGCACACACCTTTAATCCCAGCACTCATGAGGCAGACACAGGTGGATCTCTGTGACTTTGAGGCCAGCCTGGTCTACAAAGTGAGTTCCAGGACAGCCAGGACTATTTCACAGTGAAATCCTGTCTCAAAAAACAAAACAAACAAACAAAAAATCCAGCTTCTACTTTTAAGTCAATTATATTAAATAATGAACTCACTGGAAATGCTGGAACATTCTCTTGATCCAAACATAATTGCAAAAAGATAACTTCAAGCCGGGCGTTGGTGGCGCACGCCTTTAATCCCAGCACTCGGGAGGCAGAGCCAGGCGGATCTCTGTGAGTTCGAGGCCAGCCTGGTCTCCAAAGCGAGCTCCAGGAGAGGCGCAAAGCTACACAGAGAAACCCTGTCTCGAAAAACCAAAAAAAAAAAAAAAAAGATAACTTCAAGTTAAAATATAGTTCCCATTTTTTCTTGCTAATAAGTTCCCCATTATTTCATTGTTGGCAAATACTGTTTATATCTTAAATTGCACTCCTTCCGATAATGGTACCATACATTTGACATAAAAGTGGGTTGGTTTTTAAGATCTAGAAAACTGAAATAGAGGGACTTAGTCTAGATATACAGCTGTGTGCCCTTATTGCCTGTCCCAAACCCAAGGTTTCTACAAGAGTTGTTTGAATCACTCACATAAACTAAGGGCATTTTGTTGCACCTGAAAATTAATTTCAGTCTCTTGTCTAAGTCTCTTCATTTTTTTAGAAAGTCTTGTTATTCATTGCTAGTACTTAATTTGAGTTGCTCACACAATCCAGGTGACAGTAGACCAGCTAGCCTTGCATGTGGAGAAAGAGCATCAGAAGTCAACACATACATAGGCCCTCTAGTAGAGGGGAATATCCCTCAGTTGACAGAAAAGTGATGGAGACATCAGCACTGCATCGAAAGGAACTGACTTTCGCCTGGAAACTGAGTCCATAAGAGCTTACATTTTCCCTTTGAGTGTCTAGAATGAGATATCCTGTTAGCACCCTGGGTTTATCCTGGCAAGTCCCAACCACTTCTTAAACTAAAGAACTCTAAGATAATGAATTTCTGATATTGTAAGCCATGAAGTTTATGGTAAATTGTTATAGTAGCATTAGAAAGCCAGTATATCCAGAGAAGAAAAAGTCAAAATACTTCCTTGTAATTCAGGAATGAGATAACAATATGTGCTGACACATCCCGATGTGATTTTGTGTCTTTATTTTTAAGTTGAAATAATGAAAACTAGTAGAGAGGACAGGTTAGAGAACTGTGATATGAATGAGATGTTTCCCACTTTCTCTTTTTATTGTTAATGTCTCTATTTTTTAGAATTTCATACATGTGTATGATGAAATCTGATCCTATTTACCCTGCATTTTTCCTTCCAACTCTTCCCAAAGCTCTCAGCACAGCTCCATCCCAATTTTGTGTCTTCTTCTTTTTCCTTTCTTTTTTTCTACAACCCACTAAGTATAATTGATGCTGCCAATAGGTATATTGTTGTGAGGCCATCCACTGAAGCATGGAAATCCACCAGTGGCCACACATTAATAAGCAACCCTGTTTCACAGCAGCCATCAACTGCCACTAGCTTCTCATTAAGGGATGAGGCCTGGAGAATCCCCTCCTCATCAAGGCCAGAATCTTAGTTGGGCTGATCTTGGATAAGGTGTGTGCAGATAACCACAGCTGCTCTGCATTCATGAGTGCAACAGCTGTGTTGTGTACAGAAGTTTCCATTTCACAACCCTCTCCCCCATTATCTGGCTCTTAATTTTTTCCCCATCTCCTCTCTGTGGTGTTTCTTGAGCCTTCATGACAAAGGTAGGAGATTGATACAAAAGATGCCCATTTAGGGCTGAGCTCTCTTATGAATGATATTCTTAATGTTCAGCTAGCCCTTGTGAGTTCCATGACAAGACGGTTATCTTGGGTGTACTCTACTTTACTGCCTTTGGAAATGGGTCAGTATGAGTGTTACTCAGTTAATCCTGATGAGGCAAGCTTAAGTAGTAGTTCTTTTATAGTGTCACCAGAATTTTTGCCTTTAGGGAATAATTCTCTGAAACTATTGTGTGTGTCTACCAGCATCTCCAGAGAACAGAAGATAACATCATTTAAACTTTCATCACTTTTGAGTGGACTGGCAGAGGTTATAAGCCTTAGCCCACAGGAAAAAAAAAATGAGTCATGGTGAACTATACTAAGAACAAGAATGATAAAGAAATGAAAGGTCCCCTTAATCACTCTGACTCAGAGGAAAAGCGTTCAATGTTTGTGCAGTTTGCTTTAGACTTAGCACAGAAGCTTGATCTCTTACTTCACAGCACAGGCTGCTCTCTGATCACTGGTGCCATTGACATCACTTTGTAGATATTCCAGTTATTTCTGGAAACAGAGGCATCGGGGGAAATGTTAAACCCTTGAGAGAATTAAGTCTTGAAATGGAAAAGAAGAAAACAAACAACTCACTTTGGTCCTTGGTGGCAAGTTTCTTCTAAAAGCCCTTTGAAGATGTTCTCATTTATAAATAAACAACTTGAGATCTTTTCCCACCACTCATTTACTTTCTGAGAGGGACTTCAACGGCACAATCTCTTTAGGGCAGTAGTTCTCAACCTCCCTAATGCTGTGACCATTGAATACAGTTCCTCATGTTGTGGTGACCCCCAACCATAAAATTACTTTGTTGCTATTTCATGACTGTGATTTTGCTACTGCTATAAATTGTAATGTAAATATCCGATATGCAGGATATCTGATATTCGAACTCCAAATGGGTTTCAGCCCACAGGTTGAGAACCATTGCTCTAGGGGAATGACAAAATCAAGTGCAGGATCGATTTGCTTTGGGAACATCAAAATGCTGGTCAGATTTTTCCCCCACAGGGGGAGATAGATGGGATGAGGTTGTGGAATAGTCACAGCACACTGGGGCCCAGGACTTGCTCTTGCCCAGTGCCAGATTTCAGAGAAAGGAGACAGAATCCACTCCCTCAGCAGTGATAGGCAAGTAATAAGTATATCAATTAATAGCAATAGCAAAGCACACAACAGTAGAAATGTCAGCAGTTTTCAAGGAAGTAAGGAAGGAAGTTCTTGAGAATATTTCCCCAGATAAATGTAGCCTTACAGATAGGATTAAACTTCACAGTGACTGAGCAGTTTGGAAATCTACTCAGTGCTCAGAAAGCTGTATTTGGTAAGAATGGAGTACTATGTTGACCTGAAGTAGTATGTAACTAGTTAATTGCTCACTGGTCTCAAACAGACAAGTTTGTTCCAAATGGTACACATGGCACTGTCTGGACACTTTCTTTTTTGTTTTCCTTTTTGGATTTCATAACCAAGGCAGTGATGCTCCAAGGATGTAGAGAGTAGAGGAGAAGAGATTAGAAATGGCTCCAAAGGTCACCAGTGACAAGGTTAAGAGATCCAACTTCAATGTCATGGCATTTGTCCTGTGCTTCTGTGGCTAAGGCAGAGTTCTCCAGCATGGAGGAGTTCTCAGAAATCACATTGTTCAAGCCTATCTCCTTATAAGTAAGAAAACTTGGACCAGAAAAGCGTGGGATTTTGCTCAGACAAAGCTATTTGGCGGCTAGCATAAACTCCAGTTGCTCACCAATTTCAGTTTACCCACCACCTTCCATCTAAGCAAAGGGATTAAATAAAAGAGCTGATTATATGAGAACATGTCACAATTCATTTGATGATGTTAGTATAGGGGAGCGGAACTCACAGTCTTGGAGCTTATGTGTTTGGCTTCAAATTCTTTTGTTAACATCTCCCTCCTCAGTCTTTTAATTAAGGCTATTGAGAATTAGCCTTAATTAAAGGTGGTTGAAATGGGGTAATAGTGTGACTAAGGAAGAGTTACCTAAAACAGAATAAAAATACACATATAGATCTTAGCAAGTGGATTTTCAGAGGCCTCTACATTCTGAGTCAAGGTGATAAGATGATTAAGGTGATCCAAATATCTCTCTGACTCCAGTTTTCATGACAAGAGAGACAAGGAGCAGACATTTAAACACATCTGGATTGGATTTAATAGGTGCTATGAAGAAAGTCCAAGGACTAGAGAGATAGCTCAGAATAAGCACATGGACATCTCTTTGATCTCCAGCCCCCACCCACATAGTTGAGTGCTGTTCATGGACTTGAAACTCCAGTGCTAGGGAGGTAGAGACAGAAGATCTCTGGGGCTGTCAAGGTGCCAGTCTAACCTAAAAACAGTGAGCTCCAGGTCCCAGCAAGAGGCCCTTTCTCAAAATACAAGGTCCTGAGGAATAAGACCTGAGGTTTACTTCTGCTCTCTATAAGGGCATGCACACCTATGGCCATGCATTCCTATGTGTAGTCAGAATCACACCCAGACAATGTAGTAAGTTTCAAGGGACAGAGTCAAAAGGTACTTTTTCTAAGGGAGGTCAGAGAAGACAGGTCCTCAGGAAAGTGATGGGATGTAGCTATGGGCCATGTGAGTATCAGGAAAAATATTTCAGGAAGAGGGTATGCTAAGGATAAAGAACTTGAAGTAGTGGTGTAGTTTAATGTATATGAGGGGCAATAATGATGTCAGTATGGCAAAACAGAGTGATCTGAGCTGTGTCTGGGGTGGCTAAAGAAGGATCACCAAAGCCTAAAATGGGCAGGATCATTATAGCCATGGTAAGAACACTGAATGATATTTTGATGTGATAGGTAGCTCTGAGAATTTATGTGACATCAACTGATAACACATTCTAGAGCAGTAGTTCTCAACTCTGTACACTGGGACTCCTAGGGATCTTATTAAATAAAACATTAATGTTCATTCTGATTGGAAGAGTTGGAGTTAAACTGTCTAGGATGAGGTTGTGCTTCTACATGTTATAGAAGCAGTTTACAGGGTTCTAATGAGCATACACTGGACAAGCAGCATTGTAAACCTACTAGTGGCTAAAAAGATAAACACCCATGATGCCTCAATTCTGTACACTGTGTGTTGAGACCAGTGCTGCTTAGTGATGTGTATATGTCCATGAAATCATATTTCTCCTATGTCAAGCACATCAAGAAAGAGTTGGAACTTTGGTAAAAACTTAGGAAGATTGCAAAATGAATATATAAATAAATTTTCTCACTCTTTCTCTACAGAATTCTATTTGTAGCTCTAATAAGAAAAATGGATAAAAGGGACCAGAAGTTCAGAAGAGCAATTGTGGGTTTATGAAAATGGCCATCCAAGATTCCATTTCTTAAATCATTCTTCAAAGATGTTCTATTTAAGCTACTCTGTGGTTGATGAAGGCGGATAATTTGGATTCCATGCTGTCTTTATTTGATTGATAACTGTGGTTTCTGGTGTCCTGAATACTTCAGACAAAATTTATATAAGAAATCAGCCTCATGCTGTAGACAGACCAAGTCTTTTAAGCAGTAAAGAACTAGACAAAACTATAAATTACTGTTGGTCTCAACTATGGACAACATCTTTCCTCATGACCTTTAGTAATGTCTGGGGATACTTTTAGTTTTAACACCTGTTGTGGGATTGAGTAAGCAGAGAGATTAGAAATGGTCTCCAAATGTCAATAATGACAAGGTCAAGAAACCCTGCTTTAACGTCACGGTTCTCTAGCTAAGGAAAAAAAAAAAGAAAGTCCAAGTGTATGTTTTCTGCTACTTGGCTGTGTGATATTAGGTATGAAGTTTGACCTCTCTAAACTCAGGGGCATTTTCATCTGAAAATCAGTGGTTGAATTGGGCTCAATATAACATAATAAGATATAAATTCCCATTGTTTGTTTGTCGTTGTGCTGAAAAGAGGGAACAGAACACTTTTCCCCTTTTTAGGAATATACTGATCTATGGAGATAGAGTCAGGGGTATGAATGATAATGCTATGGAATGAATCACTCAAATTTTACTGGTAATGTATTCTCCTTCATGGACTTGCAAAGTGACTAGGGTTCAGCTACTGTGGCCAGTGCTCCACATAGCTCTCAAATCTTCTCAGAACACTTAGTTACAGAAAATACAAACAAACAAATAAATACATTCAGCATATTTATGACACCAGCTAAAAGCCATACTGTTATCTCTTTTGCCTGTATTCTTTTGCTTAAAAAAATGTCATCTAGCTAAGACCAGCATCATAGAAGTGGTGAAATATTTTCCAGCCCTAACACAAAAAAATGAAAATTTAGATTTCAGAGGACATGAAGAAAAGAGATGATAATCAGAAACAATGATACTTTCCATTCAGATCTCTTCCAATTGATAGTAGATATAAGGCTGGTGTTTACAAGGCTTAGGGTTTTTGTTGTTGTTGTTGGCTCAGTTGGATTCAGTGGTACCACTTCATTATCCACAGTTAATCTAAAGGGAAATTTCCTCTTTGATTTCCAAGACCCATCTGAACTCCCTTTACAACCATTTTCCCCGATGAAAGACCTAGTCAGTTGCTTTCAGTTTTGTTTAGCCTCATGTATTCTGTCTACTATGGAAACTTGCTGCAGAAAAGGGTTGACTGCTGCAAAAGATAATTTATCGTGCTCTGGCAGTGAGAAAGAAATGAAGCAGATGGCTAGCATCATCAGTACCATACAGCATGTCAGCTGAACTGTATGTCAGATGTTTTTCCTCCTCAGTGGGTGATGGCTTCCTCACAACTATTGCTTTTTGAATTTGGGTACCAGTGAGCCTTAGATGGACTAGACACATAGCACATGATGTCTACGTGCTCACTGACAAGCCTAAAACTAGGTACACAGATGTAATCTCAAAATTTGCATGTGTGTATTAATGAGTGTATCTATAGATGCACTGCATATACACAGAAAGGAACTTAGGACTTATATGGGGTTGTTCTAAGGAGAAGCATTGACTATGAGACAGAGGAGAGAAGAAAAACGTGTTTCACTGGGTATTCTTATGAATTTTGCATCTCATACATTTTGCATTGTAAACACAGAGCACCTTTCAAAATATTTCAACAAGATGAAGGAAGGTGTGAGTACTCACAGTTCACAAATGAGGCATGTTCTAGTTTCACACTAGTTGCTGTGATAAAGTATCTTGACCAAAAACAACACAAGGAAGAAAGGGCTTATTTACCTTCTAACTTCAGGTTTCAGTCCATCAAGTGGGGAGTCACAGGGGTAGGAGCTTGAGGCAACTGGTTGTACCATATCCAGTGAGGAGCAGAGGGAAACAAATGTAATACCAGTGTTGCCTCCCTCCTTGCTGAGTACTCAGCCATCTGCACTCTTACTCAGGCCAGCACACCAAGGTAGGGCATGATGCTACTCACAGTGTGCTAGGTCATCCTCACCAATGAACCATCAAGATAATCACCCAGAACATACTCACAGGTCACCCTGATCTAGACAGTTCCTCATTAAGAATCTCTTCCTAGGTGATTCTAGGTTGTGGCAAGTTGACATTTGAAATTAACCATCACAGGGAGATTGAGTGAGTTACTTTCCTATGCAAAGTCTCAAAACTATTATTCTTAGAAAAATGTCAGTGCTGAGAATTGAGCTCTTGTCTTTGTAATTCTCAACCTTAAAAAAGAAAGAAGACTCTTGCTATATAATTATTTCTCAAAGTTTTCCTTTAGTGGATAACTGTGCACATATTAGGCTTACTGCTCAGAACACAGACAGGCATTTCCATGAATAATGTGTCCATTAGCTTGGCCATCAGGTTCCTGTTTACCAGGGATTCTGTTTGATGGGCTGGAAGAGGCCATTACACAGGCTAGTTTTCATTGATCTCCAGGCTGGGTGTGGATTCCTGAAAGCATGGGAGTTAGCACAGCCCATGAAGTCATATACTAAAAAGCTGAGACGTCTAGTCTACCAGCACTTGCATTTTTATCATCTTTGCCCATTAAAACCACTAATGATACTGCCCACCAAAAGTTAGCATTTGTGTCTTCAGGGAATCAAACTTGAATGAAAGCTCTTCTTTATCCGGGGAACCTCTGTAGTCTCCATTTTCCTGGCAGTGGGAAATGAACATCCAACAACTCAAAAGTAAAATGTTAGTAATGCAGAAAATCATCTGCATTTATGAACTGATTCTTGCATGGCCTATCCATGTGATCTATCTTTCCCAGGAGCACTCTAGCAGATGAGGGTTGGCTGGGAAATCAGCTAAGCTTATGAGATGGAAGGCAGTTTCTCCTGAGACTGTCTGTGTTACCGTCAGACAAGCATTTGCAAAGTCGGTAAACTTCCCTGCCTCTTGTTGCTGACCGGTTTTTACTAGACTGTCTTTCACCATATGTAACAACCCTCTGTCCATTTAATATTCAGAGCACAATGATTCTTGCATCATTTTTTTTGTTTCATTCCTTCTTTAGAGAGGGGAGAGTGGTACCAAGAAAAAATATCTGTGTGCCGAAAATGAGGCTACTGGTATTTGGGTTCTCTCTCTTCACCCTAGCAGACATGTGACTCTTATTACATTTCTTCTCTCTGGATTTCAGTTTCCAAGGTCAAAGTCAGGCCATTTGTCTTCTAAGGTCTCTTGTATACTGTACATGATACTATAATTACCCCATCCTCTTCCAGGATTCAAGAATTTAAAAATGCATTTCTTGCTTGAAACACTTCTACATAAAATCACCCAATTATTTGAAATTTTTGTCTGGAATTTTATTTCTCTGTTACTGTTATGAATCATCATATACATATCTGATATGCACGATATTTGGTAGGTGACTCCAAAAGAGGTCATGGCCCACAGGCTGAGAACCACTGTTCTAACTCCAAAATATACTTCTCTAAAACTTGTTAAGATTTCATGTACCATATTGTCTTTTCCAACCCTCTACCTAAAGCAGGATAATGATACCAAGAACACATCTCTCCCTCTCTCTCTCTCTCTCTCTCTCTCTCTCTCTCTCTCTCTCTCTGATTTTCTTTATGTAAAACAGTAGAGGAGGAAAATTTATCATGTAGTTCTGTCAGTCTGACATGGTGATAGTTTCACTCTAAGTTTGCCTGTATGTGTGGATTCTGATTAGGCCTTGACTGAAGATTTGCTTCACCATACAGTGAAATTTTCCTTAAAGCTTCTCTTCTATCATTGTCCAATCACTGCACAGACATCTAGTTCTTTGTATAGACATCTTGTCTCTTGTTATAAGACGAGTACCTTTCTGTGTTTTCTTTAAAGCTATCTGTAAGATCAGAGTGAAGATACTTCATAGCAAAATACCTTTTACCTTTTTATCCCTATTGACTCAGCAATAAGATTGCAACTAAAATATTTAAAATGTAACAAGCTTTTATTGCATGTTATACACTCTGATTTAGTTTGCTGTATTCTGTTTCCTTGAGCACATAGACCCACATAGTGTGTGCCCACTCACACACATGCCTCATCACACAGACACACATACAGACATACACACCATGACCTACTAAACTAATTTTATAGCTCTCCAGTGGGTCTTGATCTACTGTTTTGGGAAATTGTCATGGTCAATTTACCATTTAGGCAGAATGCTCTAGGGACCCAAACCATCTTGTTTCAGTTTTCAGCAGCAAAGTAAATAATATCCGTGAAATAATAGATGATAGACTGATGTGGTACCTTGGAGCACTTCTCAGGAACCTGCATCCCAACTTCCTCATATACAAGTGAAGTGGCCTCTGCTAAAGAACCATTTGAGGCCTTTTCTTATTAGGTATTTTTGTGTCTTTTCTGATTAAATGTGTTTCATATACTATAAACAAGGAATAACTTTGTCATTCTGATTTATAGAGATCTGGGAGCTCTGTCTCATATCCTTGGGTTCTGGTGATTCTTGGTAGAAACACAATATTAGCTCCAAGGAGACAAGACCTGAAACTCCAACAAACCAGCTGAGAAACAGCTGGCCACGTCAACCAAGTCTTTGATGGTAGAGCAGGTGGAATATGGGTCTGTCGTTAAAGCTCTTTGACATATACATTTGTACATTTGAAGCTATCAATTATCTTCTAGACATCAACCATCTCTTGTGATTTCCCTTAAACATGGTAGTTATATTATAGTGCTATAGAAACATTTGCAAGAGATAAAACATTATATGTTTAGTAAGAAGTGCTCCATACTTGAAGCTTTCCTTGGTGGACATCCCATAGTCCTAGCATGTCCAACATTCTGTCGCCTCCATCGCAACTTGGCTTTACCTTCATAACTTCACACAATGGCCTCTGAGGACTTCCTTGTAGGAAATACAACCCTTCCAGACAAGCCTGGGATGCAGGCCTCCATAATCTCCTCACTCCTGCATTTTACATGTCTGCAAAAAAATCAATATGTTGTGACAAACGTTGCTAGATTTTGCTCTCAGCTCAAGATGTAGGATAGCCATTTTCTGTCCCAGTTGCATTGGCCTCTGTGCTCTTGGGCAGTTGAGCCTTGGGGAAACGGTCCTCTATCACTTGCTTTTGGACAGAGAATCCCTTTATCCGACATTTTTCAGTTCTAGATATGCTTTCAATGCATCTTTCATTTGAACAGTTAGAGCTTTCAGTGGGCAGGGCAGGGCCACAGGCAGCCTGGCTTGTTTCAGTGCAGAGCACTAGGTTTCTGGTCAATTGTATTTATCTCTTTAACAGTGACAGACGTGTTGTCTGCACCCAGCTTTGACTGCGACTTTAAACTCACTCAAACTCCTTTCCTCACCTAACTCTGTGTTATGTGTTTCTGCTCCGGCTGCACCGCTCTCTCACTGCAGACATGGATAAGAACAGTGAACAGACACATCCTGGATGTTAGCTTTCTGGAAATTTCCTTTGCCAGACAACTTGGTCCATTGCTTTCAAATTGAGCCTCACTAAAATTTTTCAGACATAGCAGAATGTAGCCAGATCATTTGCCAGGATGTAATATGAATGAACTTTAATCTAGGTCCCAATGAAGTCTTGTTCACCTCTGAAAACTTGAGTTGAGCCTCTTCTGTCCATATTTCTTCCATATTCTGCTTTTTCAAACTATCACTGTAATGATGCACTCTGGAAATACCCTCAGGCACAGCAAGAAATTTATAATTTATCTCTTAGGTCATTCTAAATCTAGTCAATCTCTCTCTCTCTCTTTCTCTCTCTCTCTCTCTCTCTCTCTCTCTCTCTCTCCCTCTCCCTCTCCCTCTCCTTCCCCCTCCCTCCCTCCTTCTCTCTCTCTCTCTCTCTCTCTCTCTCTCTCTCTCTCTCTCTCTCTGTGTATGTGTGTGTGTGTGTGTGTGTGTGTGTGTGTGTGTGTGTGTGAGAGAGAGAGAGAGAGAGAGAGAGAGAGAGAGAGAGAGAGAGAGCATGAATAGGAAGAGTCAATATTATTAAGAAGTCAGATCTTCTAAAAATTAATAGAACAAATGCAAACCCACTTATAATCTAGCAAGTTAATTGGAAATATTAAGAAACAGACTTTAAAGTTTAAGTTTATATGAAGCAGCAAAACCCTAAGAATAACCTACATGAGAATGAAGGTGAAAGTCAGAAGCTGCAGGACTAACATCCCCTGACTTCAAGACTCACTGTAAAACTATAATAACCCAGAAAGATGCAGGAGAAATAATTCTGTTTTGTCATCAGGATAAAGCTGGTATGGCAGAAGTTGGATTTTAATGCCACCATTCCTTTTCTTTCCCATTTTGACTTAGTTGTTGATCTGCATTTCTCTTAAGCTTGTCAAACAGCTGGCCCTCGGTGGGTAAAGTGCTTGCTCTGCAGGTATAAGAACCCTAGTTCCATGCAGTGAGACTTTGTAAAGGGCTATGAATGAGGGAGTGGGTCTGTAATGAGAGCACTGGGAAGCTGAGGCAAGGCTTAGGTGAAGAGTGGGGGTCTCTCCCTGTGGTTTGCTGGCCTCCCAGACTAGTTGAATCTATGACCTCCAAGTCAACATCTCAACAGTAAAATGGATGGCACCTGAGGAATGACATTGCCTGTGTGTATGTGTGTATGCATGTGCCTACACACATGAACTTATACATGTCCATTTATACATACTTGCCCATGAATGTACACTTGTACTCATATACACAGGTCATGCTAGGAAAATGTAAAGTCATTTTGCATCAAATACCATGTATTTCAAAAGGGTTGACCAAGGGAAAACATGCAAACCTTTGTGAGCAAAGTAAAACTTCTATTGTATACTTCATTACCATTTTGGAGCTCAGTGAATTTCAAAGAAGCTATGATTCTGTGACAGAAGACTGTGATTGCAACAGTCTCTAAGTGGGAGATCTAAATTTGACTCTGACTCTGAAGCCTTCAATCATGCTGTTATGACATGAAGTCAGAACGAAGTGTCACATGGTGCTCTGTAAATAATTCTGTAATTACATCTTCTAAGTGCTTCTAAACAACAGTTTTCCCATGGGTGACTTTTACTAGCCAGCATATTTAATTTATTTCCCTTTCCATTATAAAAATAGTATATGCCCATGGTTATATGTTTTCTTAAGTATGATCAGTGTCATCTTTGAAAGGGTAGACACTTCACATTTTGATATCTCCTCCTGCACCAGTTATGGAGCTAAAGATGGGAATCATAGTTTGTGTCTTATATTCTCAGCACATGTGATATCCTAGGAGTAGGAACATCCCTGTAGCCCTGTAGTAAAATCAAGGTTAATCTGGGCTACATAGCAACATCCAGGCTGGCCAGGGCTATATATTGAGACTGTCGATAAGAAAAACACAACCCCAAACAATAAAGTAGGGCCTGGATATGTAGCTCAGTGGTAAACTGCTTGCTTAGCAAGTACAAAGTCCAGGGTTCAATCCCCAGATCCCTGAGTTCAATCCCCCACTAGCTTTAAATACAAAAGCATATGATGTGAATAAAGCTTGTACATTTATCAAAGAAAACCTAGCTAACTAAGATTAGCTTAGCAAATGATGAGAGGTAAATGGATATTAAGCAACATTTTTTTTAAAAAAAATGTGTGGCATATGATCAATCATTTCAGCACTCACGAGGCAGAGGCAGGAGGATGAGGAGTTCACCATGGTGATTTCAAGACTACCGAGGCTACATAAGACAAAACAAGAAACTGGGGTGTCAGCGACCATTTCTGTTTACCACTGCATCAATAGCTGAGTTTATAGTTTTGCTAATAAAAACTTAAGCAAATACATTCAAGTGACACTTTTTTGCTTTGTTTCCTAACCTCAGTATTATTGATTGTAGCACAATTTAGGAAATCGCCCAGTTACATTTACTATAATATCTTTATCACCTCTTAGAGAATACCTAGACCTGTGTGAAACACCACCAGGAAACAACATCTTTCTCCCTAGTCTGCTTGTTCCATAGATAATTGTTTTTCTGTCAGTTTTGAATGTTGTGTATCTACTTAGAGTAGAAGAATATATCAGAAGCAAAACTATAAATTAGAAGATCCAGTTGCTTCACACATCCTGACAGTTCACCATTGTCAAAGAGGGTACTTCTTGGGGGCAGGTTCTATATTTTATTCACAATCTATCTTATACTTACGTCTTGTTTAATTTAGGGTAAATTGGCAATTATTTCTTGATCTTAAAAAGTAAACTAAAAACCAATTGTGCCTCCCATTTCCAACCTAAATGTAGACAGAATTTTAAATGTCAAACATTACTGAAAGCATAGTGATCAAATGAGGAATCCTGGGAGTGAATGTCCTTCAAAAAGGACTGAAGCTTTGTATGGGACAGGCTTAGACTCTTTCAAGCATCCTTTCATGGATGGCCAAGCAATCAGACATGCTTAAAGAATGCTTACAACTCTACCTCAGAATGTAGGAGAATCATCTTGGGTACCATGCTTGGTCTTCTGCATGTGTATTCGTGTGTGTGTGTGTGTGTGTGTGTGTGTGTGTGTGTGTGTGTGTGTGTGTCTCCTTTTACATGCATATACGTGCTTCTTCTGTGGAGGCTAGAGGACAACTTTAGTTGTTCTTTCTTGTCATCATCTTGGTTTTCCTTTGTATATTTTTTGGTTGTTTTGTTTTGTTTTGGATAGGGTCTCTCTATGACCTGGAATTTACCAAGTGAGCTAGGTTACCTAGCCCTAAGGAACCTGCCTTTCTCTGCCTCCCCTGGGCTAGGATTACAAATATACACCACCACGCCTGGTTGGATTTTGTTTAAAAAAAATTTTATCTTGTCTGTGTGCATGAGTGTTTTGCCTGCATATATGTCTGTGCACCATCTGCATGCCTGGTGCATGCAGGGGTCAAAAAGGGTAAGGTCGTTATATCCCCTGGACCTGGAGTTTGAGATGATTGTGAGCCACTGTGTGGGTGCTGGGACTCAGCCCTAGGTCCTATGCAAGAACAAGTGTTCTCAACCACTGAGCCATCTCTCCAACCCCAGTTTTTATTTTTATTTTTTAACATTGGTTCTGGTAATCAAACTCAGATCCTCATGTATGTAAGGAAAACATTTGCTGAGGAAGTCATCTCCACAACCCTTTGTCTCCCGCTTTGAGCACCTAGGAGTTTAGCACTCAGTTTGTTCAATGGATTCCATGCCACCATCTCGTTGCCTTGGGGTTAATAATAAATATCAGCTTTTCTGGATTGCTCTGTATTTTCCTATCCACGTCCTGTTCAACAATGTACCTATGCATCCCTGTCTTACATCTGCTTTATAGCCAGTCCTTACTTAGTTCTCCATTCAGCAGCTTTCCACAATAGGCTTATATAGAATATAGTTTTGTGCATGTGTGGATGTATACATATACACCCTACACACACGTGCTGGACTGTAATTTTCTAAAACCTGTGTTCGTGAAGGATGTATAGATAATAGCATCAATTTCACTGGCTCTTTCTTTCAATTCTGGTGACAGCATTTCTAGTTATTCAACAAATACACATGGCAACTCTATGTGCATTCTGGTATGCATAAAGATGGACATCTGACCACAAACATCTGATTGACATGGAACTTCCTGAATCACCTTTTATTTCTGGAATTGCTACATATTTCCCTCAAAATACTCATGTATGGTTTTTTAAAGATACATTAATTTATTTGTATGTATGTGTGCCTGAGTGTATGTATATGTACAACATGTGACCACAGAGGCCAGAGGAGAGCATCCAATCCACTGGAACTGGATTTACAGGCAGCTGTGAACCTCCTGATGTGGATGCTGGGAAACTGAGACCAGGTCTTCTTGAAGAGCAGCAACTACTCTTAACTTCTGAGCCATCCCTCTAGCCATCCCTGATCCCCCACAAAAGTCTTGAATAAAGGAGATTCTCAGTATTTTTTGTTCCACAGCTGTCCATTGCTTTCATTAAAATTTAAGGTTAAAACATGGAATTATTTTTGTTGTGCATTAATTTTACTAAAATATTCATGAATATTGATTATGTGTGTCAGACTGCTTTAAAAGCCTCTTCAGAGTGCTTTTGCTTCCTAGATGAATTCCTTACTGGGGGCTTCATTTCATCATCTGCAAAATGAGGATATAGATGATGGGCAACTTGTAACAGGAGTTTGTGGTGCCAGGTCGTTGCTCAGCATTTTACAGTAAAAGTAGTTCCAGCCAAATGAGAAACTCTTGTCACACGAGGTCATTACTGTCTGTACTGGCTCTGAAGGGACAGGAGGATATAGGCTAAGGGTCAGGATTCTGCTCACCTATTTAACAATACATCAAGTCTCCTGACTGCCAGTGGGAAGATGTATGATCTCTGAGGAACAAAGGTGCACTTTGTGAGACATGAGGGCATCAGGAAGAGGTAGGGAAAGCAGTGGCTATTTTTTATTTAATACCATGCTGCAGAAATGAATTCTCTTTTCTTCATCTCTCTTCAGAAGCAGGTTGCTCTCCTCCCATGTCCAAATAAGCACAGTTATTTTGCTGCAGGTTTAGTGCTGTTGGGCTGGAAGTAGGCGGCTCTTAAATTTATTGGAGTTATCTAGTTTTGATCTGAACCAAAAACTAAAACTGACCAGACTTTTCTGTTGCCTTTTCCTTCTTAGACACACGTGTGCCTTTATTTATGTTTTATTAAAGATGGAAATCTCTTTGGAGTAAATCAAATTCTGCATTAACCTTTTAATCTTAGCCTTGAAACTTTTCTTAGGACTTTAAAGTTGAAGTACAAATCACACTGTATCCTCATCACCCTGCAGAGCTATTTTCTGGTAAAAGTTGATCTTTACAGCACAAATACAGTAGGGAATCTTGAGGGCTGCAAAATTCTTTGTCCTGATTCTCATTTGTTATTAATACAATTCAGAATGATATATATGGATTATCATTATTCATTAATCATTATAATTATTACTGGTCCATTATAATTATGAACACATAAATACAATATATGTAGCTATCTACAATGTGTGAGAATGGATAGGAGAGTGTCTTACTCAAAAGTTATGTCTATCCATGGCCTCAGAATGTGATCTTGATTGCAAAAAGGGAATTTTGCTGATGTAATTAGTTTATATAATATGACATTATACTGGGTTATCATGGGGCCTAAATCCAGCGGCTTATATCTTCATGAGAAAAGGACACACAGGAACTCAGCTGTGGAAAATAGAAGGAAATTAAGGCAGCAAAGATCTGAGTGATGGTGCTATGGGTTAGAAGATCCTGAGATGCTGGGAGCAGCCAGGAGCTGGGAAGAGGCAAGGATAGGTGCTTCCCCAGAACTCTTAATGGCAAAAACATGGCCCTGACAATATCCTGTTTGGGGGATTGATTGTTTTGTTTTGTTTTTGTTCTTTTGAGACACGGGTTCTCTGTGGAGCCCTGGCTGTCCTGGAAATCTTTCTGTAGACAAGGCTGACCTCAAACTCACAGAGATCTGCCTGTCTCTGCCTCCTGAGTGCTGCATCACCACCACCTTGCCTGTTTTGGGGATCTTACTAATTGCTGGAACTACATAAGAATAAATTCTGTAATTTTACAGTAATATGTGACAGTGACCTTAGGAAAATGCTGTAGATACCAGAACCATGCTTTAAGCAAACTTGAGGGGTTAGAATTGCTGTCCTACCTGGCTGTTTAAGTTGTGAACTAATGTCCTTGAGCACATCATGTGCAGATAATGATCACAGCATCAACCTTGCCATAAAGATGAAGTGAAATGATCATGAATATCTCAGCTAAATACCAGCAAAACAGAAACCAGTGTGATAACGTTGGCAGACACAGTAGAAATCACAAAGCCATCCTTATTGTGACTATTTGTTATTGTGTAGCACCAGGGTAGATCTAAAAAGACCAAAGTATTGTAACTGAACATTCATTTTGAATTAACTCAACTCTCTTCCTCTTAAACTTTATGACTAACTACCAGAGTGATAAAAACAGTTGAAAAAAGTGTATGCAGTCGTGTCACCCTAAGATGTTTGTAATGTCTGCCACATACCCCAATATGCTGGAATTCTGAATCCACACTTTCTGTCTAATCCCTGCTGTGTGACCTTGACATTTACCATTGTTGCTATGATACTCATTTGTCCCTGACCTTGGCAGTCTATGCCTGCCCAACTCCTGGTATTTTCCAGTTTAACACTCCTTGCTCTCTCCAGTTTGCTTTTGATAGCAGGCAGTGGAGGAAGTCCAAAAGGTGATTGAGTGTGGTTGTCTGAGGACTCAAGGATTAGAAAATCAGGTGTCAACCCTGGAGGCAGCAGCTGTGAACAGAGGCCACAGGAAAAGTGAATGTGGTTTGGTTTTTATTTGTTTGCTCGTTTTTCTTTTCTTTCTTTTCTTTTTTTTGATGATCTGTGACCAGTGTATAGTTGTTATAAAATATCCCAAATTCTTTGAACATGAATGAGCTGAACATGAAAGAAACAATGTGTTATATTCTATGGATATCTGAGATGTCCTTTCATGGTATAATTTGTAGAATCTTAGAAGTAGGAACAAATTCTAAAAAAAACCTTGTGTCTTAGAAATTATTAATATACCAAAGTTAGAAATCTTTTCTATATCCACATCATATAAAATCAAACATACAGATTGCCATAGGGTCTCCTAAGCTGAGAGACCAAGTATCACATAAAAGACTCACAAATAGATCTAAGCACAGGAGTAAATAAGGTTACTGAAGCCCAGGCAGGTGACCTCGTCTGCCTCAGATAACATGAAGTGTAAGATACAGTGTCAAGACTAGAACTCACATCTCATGAATGCTAAGAGAATGTTAATAGGGAGGAAAAGCAGATGGCTGTGATGTCAGAGTGTTTGCCACAGTGAACATGAGGGGTAGTTCTGCTGCTGAGGAGATGAAGTTCAAGTGTTTGGTCCTTAAGTGGGTGCTAATATTGTAATAAGTTGTCCTGATAGTTGTCTTTTGAAGATTTAAAAAAAATTGCATTTGTATACTGTGTGTGTGTGTGTGTGTGTGTGTGTGTGTTGCTTGGGGAAAGACATAGTATAGAAATGGAAATGTTTCCTAATTTTGATTTTATTTCTTATAACACTTCTTGAGTGTCGTTAAGGAAATAATCAGGTTATCCATGAAATAGCAGAGTGCTGTGGAATACATAAAGGAAGCTTTCATTGAATGGATTCCTCATTGTGAGATATTGGTAAAATACATAATGTGTACCTTTGTGTACATGCATGTGTCTTGAAGATGACTGACAGTTGATTGTATCCTGGTCTCTCTTTTTGGTGCTGAAGTGCAGAGGAGGCCTTTGAGTTCCCAACCCAATGGAGAGTGGAAGTGTATGCCTGTCGGGATTTGGTTTCCATAGTGACTCATCAGCCATAGCTTGTTCTTTTTCTAGCTGTTTAACTGACTTAGATCTTCATCTGAATGTCGTGAAAAAAGATTTGACTATTTGTAGGAGTTCTGCCAAGTGCGAAGAGTCTAAGGAATAAGAAAAGTTTGATTTCTACAGGGAAAATGCTGTTAGAAACATGACATTTATTGGTGATGATATTGCCAAAGGTGCTGGATTTAGAACTGGGAAAATGGCTAGTTGTCATTTAACTGGCAAATGCAGGGATGCCTATATGCCTTTGACTGGCCAGCAGCTGTCATCACAAAGCCCCCAAAAGAGAGGGTCACTAAGGGATTGCCAGCCAGTCAAGAGTTTGTAATTGGAGTTTATATCCTCAAACAGCACAGGACCTGGGGAGCATCACTTGCTGTGGTTTTTCCCTCTTCCTAAGTTGCGTCAGAAGGAGCAAGGCTTCTACACTGCGTCACAGCCCCTAAACCATGGGGTCAGATCTCAGTCCCTCCTAGGAGATTGGCTAGAGTCAGAGAGGAGAGAAAAACAATAGGATTTGCCTTTAATGTCTACTGGAGAATTTTAGAACAGAAGGAGACAAAGGGAAAGAAAAGCTTGCCAGATACATGAGTGCCGAGGTTTTGATTCCTTCAGAATCTTGACTTGTGAAGATGCTGTGAGTCCAAGAACCTAGAGCATAAAGAGTGAGAAGAGGTATGACGATTGTCTACTTTCTACTTGACTCTGGAACAACAAACACTCCAGTCCCATTTACCTTTATACAATTTGCTGTATCACCTTCCATCCTAGTTAGCTTTAGCTGTCAACTTGACACAACCTAGAGTCATCCCAGGGAGTCTTAGCTGAGGGACTGCCCAAATCATATTGTGCTGTGGGCATCTCTGTGGAGCATGACAAACAAAAGGCAGGCCCCTTTGTTTTGATTGCTAATAGATGTAAGAGACCCAATCCCACTGTAGGCAGAACCATACCTAGACAGGTGGTCCTGGGCTGTATAAGAAAGGTCGCTAAGCAAGTTAATGAGTGAGCCAGTAAGCAGACTGGTTCCTTCATGGTGTTGGTCTCGGTTCTGGATTCAGTCGCTCCCCTGACTTTCCTCAATGTCAGATTGTGACATGGAAGCAGAAGCCAAATAAACCCTTGCTTTTCTAATTTGCTTTTCACTGGAGTGTCTTATCACAGCACAGAAAAGAAACAAGGAGAGTTACCATTGACAGATTAGTTGGTTATCCCCAGAATAAGCCCTTCTGCTCCCACTGCCACTGAGCCAGAGATACTTCCTTGTTAAGTACAGTGGATTTATTCCCCAAGAGGAACTGGGTCAGCACCATAGGGTACTTCTAACAAAGAGTGTGCCAGGTCACAACGTCAGGGCTAGGTCCTTTCACCCACCCTGCATGTCCCTTTCTCGGCTTCTGTTGTACTTCCAGATCTATCTTGCTGTCATTTCCCCCTCAGGATCCCATATTCATTTGAATGTATCTGTTTTCTGGGCTCTGAGCCCAGCTTGGTTAAAATAGAATTATTTGTTTAACATCCTCCCCATTCTGTGTGAGATAGAGCTTCCATATTTTTACCAATACCGAGTTTTTTTTCATGTATAGACCAAATGAAAATTCTTAATCTACAGCTCAAGTAAGATGCTTTAATATGTATTTATTCAAGAGCATTGCAGCCCTTAGAACTGTGAAGAGGTAAATGTATCATTGAGGGATACTCTGCTCACCTTTCATTCATCAGGCCAAGTATTCTCTGTGAGGAGTCCTCTACCCCACTTTACGTTTGCACCTTTCCTTTCTGTTCTCGCAATGCCGACTCAAGTGCAGTTACAGCATAGAACTGCATCATATAGCATCATAAACATGTTACGTCTTTTTGTTTTGTTTTATTTTCACATAAGCAAGGACAGAAGGGACCCTCTTAACAGCGTGGTGCCAGCCCTCTGCTGTCTGCTCATCACCCTCCTTTCCATCTTGATTTAGTGCAAATGGCTTTGTTACAGCATGCTTGCTGTATCATCGTAGTGTCTTTACATGGTGTATTTGTTTCTTGTCCCTTTGCTGTGATGAGAGACCTGGGAAAAAGCAACTCAGGGAATAAAGGTTTAGTTGGTCCTATGGTTTGATGGTAGTCTACTATGGCAAGCAAGTCATGGTGGCAGCTAGTGACACTGTGTCCACAGGCGGAAAGCAGAGAGAGATGAGGCTGGTGATCAACTTGCTTTCTCCTTTTTTTTTTTTTTTATTTTTTATTTTTTATTTTTTTTCCATCACAGGCAATTTATTTTGTTCTATTCATTCACAGTTAATACAGAAAATACTTGGAAACATTTCCATATAATGTTTGACACAGAAATCATCAAATAGAAGTATACAATGTTGACAGGAGGCAGTACATTTATAATTTATAACCCCAAATGTATTTATAAATTAGAAATGGAAAGATCTACAAATGAAATTATGAAGGTTCACCAAAGTCATTTAATCTGTCAGTTTCTCATTCATTTTTATGTCTTAATAATATTTTATTGTATGAATAAGCCACATTTTATTTCTCTCCAGTATTTGATAGCTATTTGAGTTGTTTTAACTTTTTTACTATTAGCAACACACTGCTGTAAACCTTCATGTACATGTTTCATAGGTGCACATTTTCAGTAGTTTGAGGATATATTCCTAAGGGTAGAATTGTTGAGTAACAGAGTAACAATGTTTTGCATTTTGACCAACCATCAAACTGTTTTGCCAAAGTGGCACACCATTTTACAATCTCACCAAATCCTTGTTTTTAAGGCTCTGATTTTTGTACAAAAGCATTCAATCATTCTGTCAGACCAAACCAGGAAAAGTAAGCTATAGTTCAGAGCTGTTCTATTCCATTTACTATGCAAAGCCATTCTTGGCGTTTGCAACTCTCAGCCCTTTTGAGTATTCACCTTTTCCTCCACCATTGTTTTTTCTTCTTTTTTTCTGGTTTATTTCTATCTACTACAAATGTATAAAAAATCCTCCATCAATGCTGCTGATAGCAGCAGAACCTTGAGAAATATACCTTTGGTTTGCCTCAGAAAAGGAACACATATTGCACTGTAAAGTTTGTAAAATTGGCGCAAAACATTGTGATAATGTTACAATACCAGTTTTAAGAGTTCAGTGACTAATGGGGAGCCGATGGGATACATGCAGAACTGTGAAAGCGATCTCACTTATCCAGCTGTACACGTAGACTGTAAATCTACATTCAGATCATTTCTGAACTAAGACTATCATCTCAGTTTATCTGTTGAGGTCAGCCAGGAAACCCTAGAATATACCTTGATTTTTTGCAAAAAAACAAAATAGGGGGAGGGGTTTCTTCAGCATTTCAGTCCACGAGTAACAGTATCCTAACAGGCAAAGTGTTCTCTCACTGTCAACATAGAATGAACTGCTGCTGGAGGTCAACTTGGGCTTTAATTTGCATTAGCACTTACATGCATAGTAGTCCAAGTTGTTGACCTCATGACTTTTAAAAGTAACTCTAAAAAAGTAAAATGGCCCTTCTTGGAAGACTAAAGAAAGACATCCAGCCACAGTTGTAAAAAGTCTCATCAAAACAATATACCCTTTTATGAATTACGCCTCAATTAAAAAAAAAAGTAGCCCCAAATAAGAAGCAGCTCTGAAAAAGAAAATATAACTTAAGATATTTGAAAAAAAAACAAGGTGAATACAGGTTCAAAAGTAATTAAGATACATTTTCTTAAAGCTATCTAGAATTAGGCTTTAAAGAATTCTACCATTTCAAGTTTACCACTAGTTACTAGATACCTATTTACAAACAAGATGTTCACCTTTTTTGTTCCTTTATCAAGAGAAAAATCTACCTTCAGACTATGAGGGTGGTGATGGGGAGGGACTAGAAAACAAGATTCAAACAATCCCATGCAAATATCACATTTTTCAAATGGAAGAACTCCAAACCGCACTAGAAGTTCCAATCACTAAGACACTGCTTTCTCCTTTTTAATACCTCTAGGCCCGTATGCTGTGAGCTGGTGCTGCCTATATTCAGGGTGGGTTCCTGGGGTGACTCAAATAGGAAACATTCCCCAAATAGGCTTGCGATATTTGAACATGTGGTCCCCTGTTGGTAGTACTGTTTGGAGAGGTTATGGAACCGTTAGGAAGTGTAGCCTTGCTGAAGGAAGCACTTCACTGGGGGCAGACCTTAAGCATTTGTTGCATTGTTCTGCTTTCTATTTGCTTTTTCTACTTCCTGCATGCCAACAAAATGTGCTCAGCCCGCTAGCTTCTCTGACTGCCCGCTGCCATGCCTTCTCTGCTATCATGGACTCTATCCTCTGGAACCATCAGTCAGAATAAACTCTTTCTTACGTTTTTTCTAGTCATGGTGATTTTTTTAATTAATTAATTTAGTGTGTTTGTAGGTTACAGGACAACTCTTGGGAGTCAGTTTTCTCCTTATGTGAATCCAGGGAGCCAAACTCAGGTTGTGAGTTATCATCAAGACCTTCTAGAGACCAAGCTGAATTGCTAGCTTTTGACTCAGTTTCTTTACTCATAAAATATGGAATAATATCAGGATTATTAGCAGTGTTTTCCTAGGATTAGTTGAAGATAACATAGGAGAAAGCTGTTAGGGCAATGCATAGCTCCAGTTGCCAGCATAATGAACACATTAAGAGTCATGGGAGCAGGGGGTGGAGGGGCAGGTGGTGGTGGTGCATGCCTTTAATCCCAGCACTCAGGAGGCAGAGGCAGGTGAATCTCTGTGAGTTCGAGGCCAGCCTGGTCTACAAAGTGAGTTTCAGGACAGGTTCCAAAAGCAACACAGAGAAATACTATCTTGAAAAAAAGAGGTATGGGAGGGATTAATATTGTATAGTGTTTGAATATTATCCCTGTACCCTTATTCAAGGCTTACAGTGGACACCTGAAATCAGGTACACACCTAATTCTATGCATACTGCTTTCTTTACTGTATGCACATAGTTATAACAGCTGAACTTATAAATTAGACATAGCACTAGATTATCAACAATAATAGAAGAACTCTAAAATATTCTGTAATCAATATTATGTGAATGTGCCTGCAGCAGTCTCTCTCATTTCTCTCTCTCTCTCTCTCTCTCTCTCTCTCTCTCTCTCTCTCTCTCTCTCTCTCTCTCTCTCTCTCTCCCCCTGGGTATGGGTATATTTATTGCACTATAATCACTTCAGCCTTGTCCTGATGTATGGATATAAGATGGTGCCTCTCTTGTGTATACCTGAAATGCTGCATCACTACTCTTGGGGCCATTTTTAGGCAAATTAAGGGAAACTTGGACACAAGTACTGTGCTACTGTGGTAGTGGACAGAGAGCCATGATGGCTAATAAGCAACTAATGGATGGGTAATATATACAGCAGGGATACCCTGAGACAATGAATGGCTCACATCCTTCACATCCTGGGCTGTAAGCATTGCAAGATTTTACTGTGCAACCTAGAACTGCATGTAACTTACACCATACATTTCTTGATTTTTGTTTTCTTTACAAATTCTCAGAGTGCAGCTGACTGAGAGTAACTGAAAACTCAGAAAATGAAAGTGTGGTGGATGAGTCAGGATGACTCTGTATTTTGAGTTGACTGAGGTCCCTGAACTTCATGTGTTGGAGTCCCAAACCCTTGCTCTCCAGAATGTGGATACTTTTAGAAATAAATGCATTGTGGGTGGTATTTCTTGTTATGGCTATCTGGGCTCACCTTTATCTAGTGTGTGTTTGGATCTCCCTTTGATACTACTCCAACTTGTCAGGTTATGGGCCTGCTGAAAGGTGCTTGGGGTTCAGTTTGGGGGTAAACCGGTGTTGTTCTGCAAATGGAGTATTACAAGTGGTGCTGACTCAGCTAGAGCCGGATGCAGCGCATGCTCTCAGGAGCAAAGCTCTGCAGAGTTAGAGATTCTCACTGCTACTTCTCAGAAGTCTGTGGAGGGCACACCATGCCTTTGGTGGCAGAAGTGGATGTTGCTGCCTGGGGGAAGCACTCAAGACTCCTGGTCCTCGGTGATGGGGATGGATTCTCAGCAGGAGTGGAGGTTCTCTCCCTGGAGCAGTGGCACACAGGACGTATAGGCCTCAGATGGTGTGTTGAAGCTGAGGTAATGCTTATGAAGCATTTGCTACAATACCTGGCCTGGAGGACAGAACAGAGAGCAGTTTTCATTATTTACAGAGTATGGGGAGTGATGGGGCTGAGAATAGCTGTCTTACCTAGATAATGAAGGGAAGGTGCCTGGGCAGTATTCAGTGGCTCCTTGACAACAGTTTGTGTACCTTCTCATTTTAGTGCTTACACTTTAGGAAGGATTTTTTATTTGTTTGTTTGAGTGTGATGGTGTGAGACAGCAATTTCCTCCTTTTACTTCTGGATATCACACTGATGCTAGAAGATGACGGAGAGAAAAAAAAAAAGCTGATAATCCTTTGTCAGAGAAAGGCTGTGACAGATATGATGTGCTGAGTCTAAGTGCCCAGAGGCTGCAAGGAGGGGCTATGATCATTACAGAAGTCATGCGGGGTGGAGCAAGGCACTTGGTTTCTTGGGAAGAAAAGAGTGGGAAGTTCTGAAGAAGAAAAGACAAAATAGAACAGAAAAAATGGATCCATACATCACTAGTTGCAGCTAGGAGTCAAAATCATTCTTAAGATGGATAATAAATGAATAATAAAGAGATGGATAAATACGTTTTAGACATGGCAGCGTTAACATAAAACAATAAAACAAGATTCGATGAATTTCTGACTACCAATAGCTATAATATTAGGGAGACTTCGACATCATTATTATTTAACATTTACCGAACAAGAAAGATATTACTCTTTATAAATGTTACAGGAAGGTGATTTTTATGAGATGTGAACTATTTTGAAATTAGACTATTATAAAAAAAAACCACAAGTAAGGATGTAGTTTATTAGTAGAATACTTGCCTGACATCCTTAGGGTTCTAGATTTTGTTCCCAGTACAGAAATATCATATATTCATATATATGATATATATGACATATATATGATATGTATATATGGCACATATATATGATACTTTTTTACTATCTTCATACATGGGGGTAGGAAAATAATAACCCTTTTATAGGTGACTCAGATAACATGACCACATACTTAGAAAAATTATTAGTAATAAAGTGTTACCAAAACTACAGTTAGTGACTAGATTATAATATATCATTATCAGAAGCTTTCATATATACTAACAGCAAGCAAAAGAGACATTTCATCCTGGAGGTAGGAAAGCAACAAGAGGACAGATGGACTGTGCAATAAAGCTGGTAAAACTGGGTGCTGTTTGGGGAAAGAAATTACATCTCTCATTCATACCAATACCAAGAAAACTCCTAAACCCATTAAAGATTTAAGTATAAAAATAAAAGTTCAGGGAATCCAATTGATGAGAGAGAGGAGAAATACTGCAGGCGAGGAACGTCGAGATCATGATGGGAGGACGTGCAGAGATGACCAGCCACACTAGTGGAAACCCATGAACTGTGGACTGGTGGCTGTGAAGCCCCCATGGGACTAGACTAGGTCCTCTGGACACGGAAGACTGTTCTTTGGCTTGAACTGTTTTGGGGGCACCCAGGCAGGGGGATCGGGATCCCTGGTGCATAAGCAGGCTTCTGGGAATCCGGTGCCTGTGGTGTGACACCTTGCACAGCCTTGGTGCAGTGGGAAGGGGCTTGGACCTGCCTAGGCTCAGTGAGCTGGGCTCTGCTGACTCCCCATGGGAGACCTCAATTTGGGGCATGAGGGGATGCGGAGTGGCTTGGGAAAGAGGGCTAGGGGTAGGAGGAGGGGGGAAAGTAAAAATAAAAATAAAATAATTTAATTTCTGCAAGAAATCAGAAAAAAACTACATTTATAACCTCAGAATAGAGAAAGTTTACTAAACCCCTCAAAAGGAAAGTATTGAATATCAAGAATCAGCATGAACTAGAGAGATGCACAGTGGGTCAGAGCACCACATGTTCTTCCCGAGGACTTTACCTCAGTCCCCATCACCCACACAAGGCAGTCACAAAAGCCTATAACTCCAGTTCTAGGGAGATCTGACTCCTCTCACCTCCCTGGGCACCTGTACTCACGTGAATATATCCACACACATTTACACATAATTAAAAATAATAAAAAACAAATCTTTTAAAAAACAAGTCATCACAAAGTCAAAACGAAAATAATTAAGCAGAAAAGGGCTGTTATTTAAGTTTGGATACAGACTTTGAAAGGGCTGGGACATAGCTGAGCTCAGTGGGCTAGACTGATGGCTCCATGAGCCCAAGGACTTGACAAAGGATCCACAGCACCCATGTAAAGAAAAAAAGAATAAGGCACAGCTGAGTGTGAGGGTAAGAGACAGATGGATGCTGGGAATTAACTGGTGAGACTAACCAAAGTGGTGAGCTTCGGGCGTCAGGATCAGTAGGAACCTTGTCTCAAGACAGGAAGACAGAGAGCAATTGAAGACACCTGATGTCTTCCTCTGACTACCACTTTATCATGCGCTATTGTGGGTACATAGATGTGTATACACAAAAGATTATTACATGTCTGTCCAATGCTTATGTCATTCTCAGTGTTATATCAGAAATTAAAACTCTCAAATTCTGTTTTCTGCTCCTTTAAATTGTTGTTTGTCTGCATCTTGACTGCTCGTGTCTGAAGACCTATAGAAATTGATAAAAGAACCACTACCTAGTACAAAGTAGTGAAGGAAAAAGTCATGAACCAATGTTTTACCGCAGAGAATGTCTCTGTATCAATGAAAAAAAAAAAAGCTCACAAACTCCATTCCAGAGGGAAATAACATTATAACTCCATTCTTGTACCATTTTTTTTTCACCTATTAGGGTAAAATCTACAAGCTAATTAGAAGCTGCTGATGGCATCCTAGAGGACAGGCTCACTCACATTCTCTCTGAAAATCTAACCCAATACAAGCCCAATTTCTCAACACATTGGGATATCTATGATAAATATAAAAATCAAACCCTGCCCCAGAGCCGTGTTTTCTATTGAGGTATTTTCACTCAGTTTTATAGGTGATAAATGTCCAGTGCATGGATTATTTACTGAAGTGCTCTTGTTTATAAAAGCAAAGGTTAGAATCAACCCAAGTGTCCCTCATTTGGACATTGGTTAAATATGGTACGTGTCCTAGATGTTGACAAACCTTAGTCCCCAAGCCAAACGGCCCAATACCTGCATTTGGATGGCCTGATAGCTAAGAATGGGTTGCACAATTTTTAAAGAGAGTTTCTTTATTTTTGTGAGTGTTTTGTCCATATTCATGTCTTTATCAAATATGTACCTGATGCCTAAAAGACCAGAAGAAGACTTTGGATCTCCTGGACCTAGAGTTACAGATGATTGTGAGCCATCATGGGAGTGTGGGGACTAAAACTGGTTCCTTGGGAGAGAAATCAGTGCTCTCCAATAACTGCTCCACTTAGCCCTGTGTGTTTTACATTTTAAATGATTATACTGTTGTTTTTATGAGACAGTGTCTCTCTACATAGCCCAGGCTTATAATCTTCATTCAGATTTTGGAGTGCTAGAATTTCAGTGTACACCACTACACCTGACTTCCAATGTTTTGTTCTCTCTTTTTTCCCCTCTCTTGCTTTCATTATTATTATTGTTATTCTTTGCTTGTTTGCTATAAAAAAAAAGAAGCACAATATTCTGTGATACATGAAGTTAATGGAAACGTGGTTTAATCACATTTAGTGTGGGTGCATGAGCACATGAATGTGAGGGGAGCACACATGCAATCCGAGGGCAGCTAATCTCCTTCCACCATGTAGATCCTGAGGGTCAAACTCAGGTCATCAGGCTTGGCAGCAAGCACTTTACCTGCTAAGCCATCTCCCTAGCCCTAAAAGTGTGTTTTAGTGTCAATAGAGTCTGTCGGAACAGAGCCACACTCGCTGGCTTATGCATCACCTGTGGCTTCTGGGCTCATTGCACTTTTCAAGGATGCTCTTAGAACACTTTAGTGTTTCGAGAGTCATCCAGCTAATACATAGAATTTCATGACAGGTACAACAATACAAAGCTATAGGTCTCTATTTATGCAAGCCAGTTTATTATTTGGGGTTGATAATGACCTATTCAGGACCAAAGACATTTAAAAAAATAATAAATGAGCATTCTACACGTGCAAAATTAAAATCACGCAGAAAGTAGTTTCATGTCATTTGGTCACTTTCTGGAGTCATAGAAATTCAGGTTAAATATTCTATCACCCAAAGCATTGATTTCCAGGCATTCATTCCGGAAAAACCATCCTGCTTACTAGAGAAGGAGGGATTTGAGATTTCCCACTGATGGGTGTTATTTCTAGACATAAATAATATATACATGCTCCAATTCTTGTGATTCACTAGCATGCATGTTTTTCAAGCTGCTGAGTTTTACAGCATGCATTTATATTTGTTGCAACCAACCTTTTCCTCATTTGGTGTCATGAGAGATGCCACCCTTTTAATTTTTTTTCATGCATTTTCCATACTGACCAATTTCCCCTCCTTCCTCTCCTCCTGTTCCCTCCCCACACTTCCCTTCTACCTGCCCCCATCCACTCCTCCTCTGGGGAGATGCCACTCTTATTGTACACTTTTCAGTGTCTCTCTGTATTTACTGTTTTATTTTTATCCCGTGGTTTTCATGACGGCCATTCCTATTCTGTGAGTTGTACAGGTCTGCCCTTCATGTATAACCTAACACTCTGCTGGCTTACCACAGGTCAGGTGATTATTAAATAATTTTCATAAAAAGCATCTCTACCATCTCGCAGGGGTAAGCATGCTAGCCAGTACTACTTATTGGTCTCAACAAGTCAGTGTTACTTGGTATCAGGAAGATTTAACACAGCAGGGTTGTTTTGTTTTGTGGGAGGGCTGGGATGGGAGGGTTGAAATTTTAACAGGCTTTGAAATGTATCAAATGAGTGATTTTATATTCCCAGTTAATTACTCAAAAGGAAAATTTAAATTAAAGCTTTGTTGCATGGGGATGAATGGGGTTACTCTTAAGATGGTATCTTTAAATCAATTATTTTTCCATTACAAAGAACCTAAGGTATTAAGAAATATAATGTTCCTTAAAAGTAGTTTCCCAATTATATCATGTATATTGTACTTTATACCTAAGTTGCTTATGCTAATAACTGTTTATTGTTAATTGGCTACTGGGACAAAAATTTAGCTTATGTATATACCAAGAAACAGTAGGAATTCTTAAGTAAATGTTTAAGTTAAGATTTACAGACTTTTCAATTTCCAGGTTTATTAATATAGTTGAGAGTTCTTTATAACTTATGGTGGAATTTGGTCATTCTGAAGAGAAATGTAAACAGCTACCTGCCCTGTAACTATGGGAATAATCATAAGTAAATACCACAGTTACATTTTGTTTAAAGTAAAGATAAGGAAGGAGTTTCATTACAGTAAATCTAGATATCAGGTAAGCCATCCAAATCCATGTGTCTATTTTTTAATCTTTTCTTGAAGCTATTTTATAATAAAAGATTAAAGGAAGGAATGAGGAGGAAAGGCAGACAGAAGTGGATGACATTCAAAGAGTCACAGGGAAAGAAATGGTCATGGCTCTTGACCAGGGTCCATCTCAAATCTGAAGTACAGATGCTTGTCTTCTGAGTTGGGAAATACAGAGACAAATGTCCCAAGTTCAGCATCAGAGACTCACTTTTTTAGGAAGTTTACTCCCTGCCAGCCACTATTTAAATGGGTTAATATTCCTATATGAGAGATGTCTGAATATATTCCGCCCTATAGATACAGGACACAGAAGAGAAGAAAGGAGTAGGAAATAGAACAAAGCTCCTGTTTTAAATGTTAAAAAATATTTTTTTTCTGATTAAACATAGTAATTGTACATATTAATAGGGTATCATATGCTACTTTGATATATGCATATGCTGTATGCTATTTAAAACAGGGTTATTATGCTGATCTCAAATGATACTCATTTCTTTGTGAAGAAAACACTCTGAACCATTCCTTCAAAGACTAAAAAGAAGAGGTAGGAATGAGGCTTAGGACAAGGATGATCAATGAGTATCAAGTTACAGTTCTATAGGAGAAATAAATTCTGGTGTTCTGTTTCCAAGCAGGGAGACTGTAGATAACAATGCTATATGTTTGATTTATGTAGTTTTGGTAACGGTCAGCTGCATTCTTAGCTTTTCTTAAATCTACCAGTGAAGTGGGCTGTTTTTATAAGTTAGTACGTGGTTTTTTCCTAAGTGGTCTTCTCACTTCTGTTTGCCTCTGAATCCATAGGAGAGCAGGTTAGTTACAAAAACTATGTCCATGGGGTCTTATGTTGCAGGCCCAGGTGAGGACCAAGGATTTCCATTTTTGTGAAGTTCCCAGGTAATATTAATGATGCTAGTGAGAATGTAATGAGTTGAGAACTAGGTTTGAGTAGGTTTATATTGCTGCTCTTCTCTACCAATCACAGGAATGAAATTACAACTTGACTATGGTTGGAGCACCAGTCAGTGAATTAAATTTCATGATTTAAATTCAATAAAGAAAGTTGTAGGTATCGATAAATGTAAGTCCATTTTTTGTTGGGTTGTGATACTTCATATTCTTCGTATTATGGAACAGAAGTAAATTCTCCATCACTATAGCTTTCCCCTTTGGCTGAATGGAGGTTGGTTAAAGCTTGGAATTGTTGTGGCAACTAAGGAGAGAGTGTGTGGCAAGTTCTCAAAACACAGCATTATAAAACTAGGGACTGCATGACTATATATAGGATTTTTCCAACTCCCATAGTTCTTGATTGTAGATGTTACACAATTATATCCAGCTCCCAAAACACATCCAACTATACCCCTAGAATGAGTGTTCATATTATCACTGGTAAAGTATATAGTGGTAGAGCTTTTAAAAATCTATAGAATGAAATCAAATAAAAATACCAAAACACAAGCAAATAGGAATATGTTTAATTTAGTAGGAGGTTAAAAGATGATGAAGGGCTGAAGTGATTGCTAAGTGGTTAAGAGCATCAGGTTCAGTTCCCAGCACCCACTTGGCAGCTCACAACCATCCAATTCCAGGAGGTCTGATACCCTATTCTGGCCTCAATGGGCATTGCATGCACATGATACACATACATATGAGTGAAAACACCAATACATGTAAAATAAAAACGTATGTCTTTTGTGAAAAGAAATAAAATGATGATGAAATTGATTTGAAAATTGATGAAAATGATTCCAGGAGAAACAAAGTGGTTGTTATATTTCTTTCCCAGATTGAAATCAGAATAAAATATCACCTCCAAGAAGGTAATATAGAACATCCAGCAACCTTATTTTCACAGTTTGAGTGACTGAATTCTGTAGTTTTTGCAAATTGGTCTGTGTTGTGATGAGAGCTAATGTAATAATTGGCTTAGTTTTTATGGTTTTCCAGAACTGATAAATGTAAGTACATAAAATATCTATAATTCACTTTAATGCCAATAAATTAGTAATAAAAGTACAGGGCTGAATATATTCTACTCAAGAGACATAAAATCACATTATCCAAATTTTATAAAAGTATTCACTCCCAATTTCTGTCTCTTTGAGCATTATTTACAGTTCAGAAATGTGCCGAGATCTATAGATTACACCTGAGTTATTTCAGACTAAAGGCTGAGGATAGAGAAGTTGCCCCAGACAAAGTAACTGCAGGTGACTTGATAGCTTCTGTTTTGTGTCATGTAAAAATTTTGTTAGTTGAACAGCATGCAACTTGTCATTACAAAGCCAAGATGATGACTTTTATAAACCATTGTATTAGTTATTTTAATGTGTATTTGTCTGTTACTAATCTGTATGTTGCTTGAAATAACTTTGACCTGCTTCTCTCTCTCTCTCTCTCTCTCTCTCTCTCTCTCTCTCTCTCTCTCTCTCTCTCTCTCTCAGAAGCAAAATAACCACTCAGTATGATATTTGAGATCTTAATGTTTGTGGAAACAACAGCTGTGTTTTAGTTCTTTATACCCATCTCCAATGAATCTGGCTTCTTCTAATCAAAGCACAGAAATACTTTCAACATGACCAAAACTTTTGATGAATGGAGACAAACCAAAACAGTTATGTTTCTGACATTGATTTTTCATAATTCTATGGCAAGGAAAACAAGACCTACTGGATGATGTGTGTGAACTATTTCATGTTATAGTATAATTAAATATAAAGCTGAACACTATGAGCAATTGATAGTTGGCCGGTATCAAGAGTATCAAGTATCATAAGAAGGAAACCTAAACTGTGTCTAGTAATGACCCTCTATGGGCAAGTTTTATATGCCAGTAGAAGAGAAGTTCTTGCCAACATGCCAGAGAGTGCATTGATTAGAACATGTCCATGCATCCATGTAGCTGGAGTTTTCTCCAGTCCTGCCCAGCACCATGGACCCCGCAAACATTTACAAAATAATCACTCAGAAACTTACATTAATTAAACTGCTGGGCCATTAGCTCAGGCCTACCACTGACTAGCTCTTACACTTAACTCAGCCCATTTCTGTTAATCTATATGTCGACATGTGTTCCATGGCTTTACCTGTTGCCTTTACATGTTGCTCCCTGGACAGCAGGCTGGTGTCTCCCCAGCTTCCACTTCCCAGCCTCTCTTCTCTGTTTGTCCTGCCTATCCTATACTTCCTGCCTGGCTACTAGCCAATCAATGTTTTATTTATCAAGCAATCATAGCAACATATATTCATAACATACAGGACATCCCACAGCAATCCACTTATTCTTTTATTCAGAAATTATAGTACAGTCACACATAGAAAACACACACACATGGAATATAAGTCATCTAAACCAATTTTAGAAACTGAAAGAATATTTGAGATAAGTCTGGAAATTCACATATCAAAGCTATGTTATAACTTGGATGAACTTAATTGTGTGTGTGTGTGTGTGTGTGTGTGTGTGTGTGTGTTATACTATTGCTTATATTGCATCATTTAAAACTAAGTTAGTAATCTCAGACACAATAACACTTTATCACATTCACCATGAAGAGACAGCAATGATGTGGATCCCATGGCTAAATGGATTGTCTACTGGAGAGAGAACTTGAAAAGAAAACAAAGTTGATTTCTGGAGAATGAGGAATCATGAAAGAGAAAAGAGATGGTGCCTCTAGGAAATTGTCAAAAGAACATAGAGGGAAAATCTAATGTAGTTAAGAAGTAGATGTTTAGATGGTTAATTAAAAGACAATATACGCTTTCTGTGGGAGAGGAGAGGCCTTGTTCTTTGCAAATGCAATGTAACACAAGATGAATAAGTGAGGGGCAGAGTGAGGAGCCCAGTACTGTGCTTTAAAAGCTTCTATAGTCTGTAGAATGAGCCATCTAAGCATTTGTAGGATGAAGTCTGACACTGGAGCAAACACTGTACTTTGTCACATGGTACCTTTGACATGCTTCTATCCTGTGATTTCTAGTGCTCTGTTTGCCTGTTGGCCTTCTCATTATAAATCTTAGCATTATTTTTTGTTTGTTTTTTGAGGAGATGTGGTTTATACATCTGTAACTACTGGTGGCCAATTCAGATTTAATAATAAATTGCTTCACATAAATTGAAAGAATTTTACTACTATAAAGTCCTGTTAACTCACTTATCCTCATTCTTCTTCTCTTATCACATGTATTTGATCCAGATACATTATAAATCTCAAAGTACAATTTCATGTTTTTTTTCCTTAGTGTAGCTATTTGTGTTTCAAATAATTAGAAAGCAGTGATATTTTTTTTTATGCACATGGTTAGCATTCCAACACTCAAGGAATATTTACTGTCTGAAAAACCTTCCTTGAATACTTTTTATGTATTGGTGTGCTGGTGACAAATTCTTAATTTGTTTAATTAAAACGCTATTTCACTGTTATTCTTGAAGAATGTATTTTGCGGGTATAGAATTCTTGGTGGACCGTTTTTTTCTGTTCCTTTCAGCATTTTAAAGATGTCATTCCATTCCCCTATGGTTTCATTTTGCCTTATGAGGCATCAGTTGCCAGTGGTAGTGTTGTTTTCTTGTGTATAATGTTTTGGGTGTTACTCTTTTTCTAATTCAGTTGATGTACCTGCTTATTCTTTGCATTTCAGGAATTTGATTGTGGTTTTCTTTAGAGTTATACTTCTTAGTTTCTCTTTTGCTTTTTGAATCTGTAAATATATGTCTTGATCTAAATTACAGACATTTTTCTAAGTGTTTTCTTAAGCAACATCCTTTCTCTTCTCTCCTAGAATCCAATAGCATAATTGTTAGTTTAGTTGGTAATGACATGGATCTCAAAGACTGGGCAAACTTTCTTTCTAACCTTTACCCTTCTTGAGAGTAAATTCTTTCATTAATGTATGTTTGAAGTGACTGACTTATGTCTGCCCCTAATTGGGTCCACTTCACATTTTCATCTCTTGTGCTAGCAGCTCAGATTTCCCTTTGGTGCCATCACACACTCTGTTTTTCATCTGGGATTTCCTATGTGTCAGTGATGTGTGGCAGTAATTAGCTCTGCATAAAATTATATTCTGACAAATGACGATGAAAAAGGAGCAAGCAGTTAACTTGGCTAAGCTAAAAACTCTAAAGCTAAATGTTTTTGTGATGGATAAGATAGGAGCAGGAACCTCTGTGTAGCCCTTTTAAGCTCTGGCTGGGCTGCTTCCAGTGAGATGAACTGGAATGGATGGAAAGGGCTTCATGAGGCTCCACCCTTAACTGAAGAGCCAGTGGCTTCTGGGAAGGAATGTGGCCCATGCTAAGTTGTCCATGTTCCACTGGATGGTTCTACATCCACAAACATATGGGCAGCACTAATTGGCCTCAGTAGGTTAAAAAGAGGGGGGGGGGATGAAGGTAGAAGGCAGATGTGGTGTGGCTGATCTGGGAGGAGTTGGAAACTCAGGGTGGATATGATCAAAATATATTATAAACACATATGAAACTCCCAAAGAATAAATTAAATATGTTATTGAAAGAAAAGCTGGAGTTGAGGGCAGAGGTTATACCCAGAATCCAGAGTTTTTACTCTTTATTTTCTCACAAGCATCGAACTGCAGTTTCTCACATAGCTAGCTGGTCTCTGACTTCTGATATAAAAGATGTAAAAGCAGGATCCCTCTGTGACTGTATTATTAACTCACAGCTGACTTCCCTTCCCACAGTGCCAGCCTGTTGTTTTGGTGCCTCTCCCCCGCCTTCCTATTCCTCCTCTCTCTTCTCTTTGTTCTTCTTCAGTATTTTGGGCTCATTTTATTTCCAGTTTTTCGTTTTTCTTTGTAGCTTACTACAAATGTCACCACTGATATTAGAAGAAAAATTCTGTTAATGTATTTCATACTTAAAATATTGAGATCACATTGCTATGGAGCATTGGTTATGATCAATTCACAAAGCTGAGATATTGAAACAAGTTATTATTACTATTATTGTTATTGTTATTATTATTGCTGTTGTTGTTGCTGTTACTTTGGATAGAATGTACACTCTATGTATACTTAGATCTAATACCATTAAGAACACACTGAAAGAGTCATACGTACATGTGGTGGTAATCTAATTATACTGAAATGTGATTTTGATTGTATGTTAATAAATAAAGTTGCCCGGGGGTCAGAGCTATTAGAGCCATAGCAAGAGTGTGGCGGTGGTGGCACAGGCCTTTAATCCTAGCATTCCAGAGATAGAAATCCCTCTGGATCTCTGTGAGTTCAAGGCCACATTGGAAATAGCCAAGCATGGTGGTGACACACTCCTTTAATCCCAGAAAACCAGCCTTTAATCCCAGGGAGTGGTGATAGAAAGCAAAAAGATATATAAGGCGTGAGGACCAGAAACTAGAAGCATTTGGCTGGTTAAGCTTTCAGGCTTTGGAGCAACACAGTTCAGCTGAGAGCTATTGGGATGAGGACACAGAAGCTTCCAGTCTGAGGAAACAAGACCAGCTGAGGAACTGGTGAGGTGAGATAGCTGTGGCTTGTTCTGTCTCCTTAAATAGACGAACAGACAGGAAATAGGGTTCTCATTCTGGAGGCTGGGACACCGCAGGCGGAAGGGTGAGATTTTGCCTCTGACCTCTGACCTCTCGGTTTTCTCTTTTGCATTGTTTCTGTGTTTCTTATTTAATAAGACGGTTGGTTACATCAATACGTACATACAGACCGATAGTACATTTGACGTTATTTCTACTTCCATGTTTTTGTGACCTCCTTTCATGTTGACAATTTTTTTAAAAAGCAATTACAACCACATCTAGCAATATAATGAAAGTGGTATATAATGTAGCAGTAACACAGGCTTCCCTTGCAAAGCACAATTTGGAATAGTTTGACATCAATTACTCTGTTTTTTATTAAAGAAAATGCATTTTCTCTTGGGATTTGTTGAGCTTAAAATGCCATTTTAAGGAAACAAACCATTCTTTAAGATATTCATAGCTTCATCCAGAAGGAATGAAGAAATTTACTTAAGCACAGGTAGGAACAATGTAATTTCCATGTCCTTCTGAGTAAGTCCTGTCTCATTAGGATGTAGCCTGTCTGTTCCTAAGCTGTAATTAATTCAGAAGTTGCCATTTTCTAGAAAATCCAATCAACATGCTCCTCAATACTTCTCACAGTGATGACAGCTGAGATCTAAAAAATGTAGGAATAAAAAGTTGTATATGCTAGATACAATGCTTGGCCCCCAAATCTCCAAAATTCTCCTGTATACAACTCAGAAACTAAATAGTTAATTTATAGGTTATCACACCCTTGATGTTAATTAAATCTTCATTGTCAACTGAACTTAGAATCACCATAGGAACATGTCGTGAGGTTCTATCCCTGTTTGACTCCGGAAATGTTAAACTGAGAAGGGGTGACACACCCCGAATGTGGGACCATCAGTGGGGTGGGCTCCAGATTGGAAAGTAAAGGAGAAGAGGAGCTCAAAGCCAGCCCTCCCTGTTTCCTGACTGTTGAGACAGCATGACCAGCTGCTTCACATTCCTGAAGCCAAGCCCTCCCTGCCACAGTGGACTGTGCCCTCACAATGAGCGTGAAAATAAACCCTTCCTGCCTTACGCTGCTTTTTTCTTAATCAGAAGAATGTGAAAAATCACTAATATGACACATTTCCATGATTTTTGATGAGTTAAACATAAGCTGATGACAAAGTCCACAACACATTTTTCCCTTGATGTTAACTAGATTTAATAAATTTATTCTGTAACAAAGTAGAATAGAACATATGAAAAAATATATTTCTCATATAAAGTAAACTGTTATATTTGGTCCCACTGCACTAGAAAAGTAAACGAGACTATGAAAATAAGGAAATTGAAACGTTTTAATATTGGTTTTCACCTAATGCCTTTTGAGAGTGAGATTTTTTTCCCCCTTATTTTCCATCTTCTCAGTATAATCTAGAATATCCTTAGGAATTATATTTAAGGAATACAGATTTGTGATAAGAGTATCATTACAAAATTTTATCATGATCTTGATAAATCTTTCCACTGTCGATTCTGACTAAATTAATGATTCCATATTGTTTTCTGGTGTGTGTTGCTATAGTTCAAACATAATAATCTATTGTAATATTGATCATTTTTTAATAATGATAGATTACCTTCCAGAGAAATTATAGACATACAGAGATATTTTTAATATCTTCTTTTAAATTCTTAAATGGTGAGATTTTAAGAAAAAAATGATTTGAACTTTCTCACAAGAAAATTTCTCCTGCCATTTTTCTTATTTATTCACAACGCTTTCAAATGAAATGCTATCATCAGAATAAATATTGAGAGCTCTATCTTCATGACAGTGACCTTTTTATTGTTTTTTGTCTTTTCGAGACAGGGTTTCTCTGTGTAGCTTTGCGCCTTTCCTGGAGCTCACTTGGTAGTCCAGGCTGGCCTCGAACTCACAGAGATCTGCCTGGCTCTGCCTCCCTCCCGAGTGCTGGGATTAAAGGCGTGTGCCACCATGCCCGGCTCCAGTGACCATTTTTTTAAAAAGATGTTAAAAGCCAAAGTAAATGGGATTTTGTTGGGAATGGATCACTTAAGTGCAGAATGCAAATATTTGACTAAAATGTACTATTAACTGCTTGAGGAAATGGCTAGGAAGCATTAAGACAGAGGTCCACATAATCTTAGTCTCTTTTTTCAAGGCTCCTGGTTTTGTTCACTGGGTGAGTGTTAGTGGCCAAGTCCTCCAACATTTCTATAATATGGTTTATTCATATATGAAATAAAGCTAGTGTTCAGATTGCCCACTTTACATAGTCATTATGAGAGTTAAGCAAACTAATTAAGTATATAGAATATGGAAATTATCTAGAAATTTTTCCTTTCAATAATTATAGAGTCAAGTTTCTGAGTCAGGTAAGTTTTAGAAAGACTCACCTTAGTAACTTGCACACTGGGGATTAATCCTAAGTGAAAGTCAGCACTCCTCAGTAGTCAGAATGAATTATTGTCTGTGTAAGTATGTGTAATCTTTCTCTCTGTCTCTTTCTCTGCATATGCGCACACACACACACACACACACACCTATGTCTACTCTCTGTCTCTGTCTCTGTCTCTCTGTCTCTGTCTGTCTCTGTCTGTCTCTGTCTGTCTCTGTCTCTGTCTCTGTCTCTGTCTCTCTCTCTCTCTCTCTCTCTCTCTCTGTGTGTGTGTATGTGTGTGTGTGTGTGTGTGTGTGTGTGTGTATCCCATAGGGTTCCCTGTATTATCATGACTGGATTTCTTCTGATTTATTTTCTTCAAACCTATAAGTTTTGAGCATGAGATTCTAAGAAAGATTCTTCTAGAAAAAACTGAACTTTTTCTTTGTCTGCTTCTTTTTGATCTATTTCATAGTTCCTGAAAAATAAAAGACAATAACCCTGGGTTTCAAAGATTTTAGTTTGATGCACCATCTTTAGAATCGTTGCATGGGATCCTAGAGACAACACTATATTTTAAAATTTTTATCCTTTTAAAGAACAATTTGATCAAAAGATAAAATGCAAAATCACTAAAAAGGAATTTTGAAGTCCTACCTGAAAGGATTTCCAATTGTTTAATGTTTTCTAAAAAGGAAACTCTGTACCAGATAACACTGGGAATTGAGAAAGAGAGCAAGATACTGCACCATAACCAGTTCCCTTAATGAGCGCTATTTCTCTAGGGCCACTTCACTACTCAACACCTCGCATACCACTTATGCATGTCATGTGTGACATGTAAATCTCATATCACTTATGCATGCCATGTGTGACATGTAAACCTCATATCACTTGTGCATGCCATGTGTGACATGTAAACCTCATATCACTTGTGCATGCCATGTGTGACATGTAAACCTCATATCACTTGTGCATGCCATGTGTGGCATGTAAACCTCATATCACTTGTGCATGCCATGTGTGACATATAAGTCTCATATCACTTATGCATGACATATATGACATGGAACTCTTACACTCAGCGATAGATTCACTTATTCTCAAGTATACAGAGAAACCATTGATGATGGCATGGAGGGAGAGATGAATAAACTGTGAAGTTCAAAAGTTTTCTTTTTCTTTTTGGATCTCAGCAAATTAGTCATTTATCCCCTATTTTCTTTGTTTATGATTTTAACATAATACTTTCCTGCCCTAAATGGGATAACTAACTAAAATCATCAATGAACAGTTCACATTTCTCATGTAAGCATATACTCAATAGTTTAGTATTATTAACTTATTCCATTCCATCAAAGCTAGAAAACTTTCCTTGTGAATTTCCAGATTAGTAGTTATAACTGCCCCTCCCCCGTTGCTGTAGAGTGGCAGCAGTTATGGACAATATGTGGAGCAATTAACTATTTCCAAAAAAAGTTCATACACATTGACTTTTTAAAATTAGCATTGTTTATACGCATCTAGTTTGATTTTGCCAGTCCCTACTCTGCACAGAATAAAAAGGCTAGGGAATGACATTCATTCAGGATTATTTTCAGTGTGGCAGGTATTTTGTGACATGAGGAAGTTAAAAGAAGCATACATATTGAGAAATAAGGCTATATTAGGAGGGATCTGTGGGGTGAGATGTCAGTTTTTAATTGGATGTATAAGAACTGGGTAGTTTGCCGGGCGGTGGTGGCGCACGCCTTTAATCCCAGCACTCGGGAGGCAGAGGCAGGCGGATCTCTGTGAGTTCGAGGCCAGCCTGGGCTACCAAGTGAGCTCCAGGAAAGGCGCAAAGCTACACAGAGAAACCCTGTCTCGAAAAAACCAAAAAAAAAAAAAAAAAAAAAAAAAAAAAAAAAAAAAAAACTGGGTAGTTGTTGAACACTGAGAGTGAGAGTCTTCAGTGTGCTATTTGGGAAAGATGAGTCTGCACTTGACATCAGCTGCAACAGCAGAGCATGAGGTAGGCAGCTGCTGCTCTGGGGATTGGGTAGTAAACAAAGGATACGGACAAGCACACATTAGAAGAACATTTCCAGGATCATATAAGATTCTTCAAGTTACAGACTATCCTTTTGTATTTATGTCCCTCTGGGAGTTAATATAGAAGGTATTTCATCATTACTGCCTTTTCCTTGGTGAGTGTTTCAGAATCACATTTGGGCAAGCAAGACTATGGCCTAGACTGGAGCCGCCCTTCTAATAAGAGCACCATCAATTCCTTTATTGAGTGAACATTTGGTACTTATAGTGTGTCTCAATTTTGGCACAGTTCTGAGGATGGAAAGACAGACTGTGTGCCCTGCAAGTGTCTCACATTTAATGGCATTGGCTCTAGAATCTAACCAAGCTGGCCTGGAAGCTCACCCCCGTTGTCCTTAAGCCATGCAAACAAAGGCAAGTAGATCTCTCTCCTAGAGTGAATCTGTTGTAAAGTTACTGAGCAGGAATGGCATTAACCAAGGCTGAACTTGATGTTGGATAGGAAGATGGTCAAGGGGACAAGACAGCCTTTCACTATGTGTGAGACATTACTAAAAATCAGTCAGGCACCCTCTAAGGATACTGAGTGGAAGGTAACCAGGGACAAGGGGCAGTGCAGAGAGTGGGAGGGGCTCAGTAGGAAGGAAGAGTCCTCAGCTGCTGAATTTATTGTCTAAATACTTAGAGAAGTTGTGCATTTATATATGGTTTGAATAAAATATAAAGTTCTACATTTTATTGAATAAATTTTGCAGAACTGGTCTCTTAAAAAGTTCGCAAAGTCTGAATTACTTCAGCTTGAAATATAAAGCAGGGTCTCATGAATTTTTATTTCCACCAGGGTTTCAAGAAGTCTATTATAACAAATCTACAGGTAAGAGGCAGCCTGCTAGAGAAATCTTACATGACAAGATGACACCTTTAAAATGGATCCAACTTACCTTGATGTTTTTTGAAAGACGTTGGTGATTTTACCAACCTACCAATACAACAGACTTCAAACTCTGTTTTATTGATCAGTATTAAACAACACTCGCCGGGCGGTGGTGGCGCACGCCTTTAATCCCAGCACTCGGGAGGCAGAGCCAGGCGGATCTCTGTGAGTTCGAGGCCAGCCTGGGCTACCAAGTGAGCTCCAGGAAAGGCGCAAAGCTATGCAGAGAAACCCTGTCTCGAAAAACCAAAAAAAAAAAAAATAAAAAAAAAAAATAAACAACATTCATGGCCACTGAATATTGATGTCTCTTTCAATAAGAGGCCTGTGAAATATCCTCCATTAATGGAAGAGTCAAAATGTCCCAATTGTACACAGACACACTGGAATATTATGAAAAGTCACAATTTAAAAGCTTCTGAAACATAGTTCTTTTTGTATTGCTCTCCAAATCAACAGCATAATGAGAATTGCTGTTTTATATATCTCCATTACACCTGGACTCTATTTCCTGGAAGCTGATGTCTTAGAAGTTCCCCTTACTTGGGTTCTCCTTATACAAAATTAGAACAGCCACATGGGACCTATCTGCAGGTCACCCAAGAAGACTGAAGATGTTGTATGTAAGATGCAAACAGTACACAGTACACTTTTCTAACACTGAATGAAGTTCAGGTTGGCTCTTGAGAATGGAGTTAGAGAATTATATTTTAAAATTCCCCAGGAGACACATTTCTATTAGCCATTTTCTTGGTCTTTGATCATCTTGTCTGATCCTAAATGGGAGAGAAAGGAAGAAATAGGCAAACAAAATCTCATTTCTTCTAACAAGCTGTCAAATATAAGCATTCTATAAGTTGTCTAGGTTATTAATTGGTCCCTACAGATGAGACTGTGTTATTAGATGAAGAGAACATGGGGAAATCAGTGAGGATGGGTATAATTATTTTACTTTTAGCCCTCCAAACCAGAATTTTGTGGTTTGAATATAAGGATCACTACCCTAAACAGAAACTTTGCCTAAATTTGTTAAGTAGTTTCCTCATGTAACTCTATCAACACCCCTGCCAATCCATCCCACACACCTGCCAGAACAATCTCCCATAAATATTCTTTCCTTTGTATCTCATCTCTATTCTAGAATTCACAATGCCTCCCTGTCATCATTCTGTTTCTTAACTTAGCATCCCAATGTCATCATAGGATTCTCCTTTTCTTCCTCCCCTACTCAATGTGGAATTATTCCTTCATACAAAGAGATTGGTTCTAGACAAGCCAGTCCATTTTCCATGCCCCCAGATTTCCTCCACTGTACTGTGGCTTTATGACTAGCATCACTTTTTCTTAGCCTGTATCCAGATTTAGACTACTTTTGTTACTATCTACAAAAAAAAAAAAATGGAGTCATAACTGATGCCTAGGAATCCATATTTTAACTCTTACTCCCCTTTTTCCACTGTTACCAGATCTTCAGAGTTTTTCTTAGAGGACCCTCAATAGAATTTGTATGCAGCTTTCCTTGGAAGATTGGAATGGAGCTTTTGTGGTGAGGAATTTGTATATTTTCATGAATATCAACTTTATATTCTAAGTGTTTAATATCATCTCTTTCAACTAGAGAATGCCAATAAAGGACTATTGGAAAGAAGTAAGGAGAAAAACTGGTGGGGTGAATTGATTTGTTGTTGCCAATTCTTTGCCAGACTCACAACCAACGGCAGAATTTCAAATGGTAGGCTTCTACGTCACTATGTAAGATCCAGACATTATGGTGTAGCTTTATGGTCTCACAAATTACTCCACTTGCCACTCTGTGCCATGTTCTGATGACAGACTCTCATCCCAGTACATGAATCCCAGAACAAAGCTGCCAGAAATCTGGTCCTCACCTGGGATTTTCTAACACTCAACTTTTTCTTGCTCACAGGCTTTCCTGCTTCTTCATCCCAACTTCCTGTCTTTAGTGGTCCCTGAATTCTGCATGATCTTGTCTGTATGTCTGTGCAGAAAAGAAAATTTGACACTGTTGTGAGCACTCTCATCCCATAGAATTTTATGTCAAAGACAAAATAATCCAGGAACAACACGGTTGAATATAAGACAATTTTATTAGCCTGGGGGCTGGTAGCGAGTGTACTTCTAAACTATCTTGTTTCTAATAATGATTTCCTAAATTGTTTGGCATGACTTAAAATGTGGGCCCTGTAACCAACGTGCCTGGGAGATAAAGAACATAGTCACTGTTTCATTAACAGTGATATTTTACTTTATGAAACTTGGAAAGTCTATTTGGCTGCTTCTTTGATTTGCTAAATCCCTGACTCATGGCCATATGCTTCTTCATATAAGATAAATGGGAAAGCATTTTGCTTACTCATTCCACAAATACTAAGGACCTACTAGGTGTAGAGAACTATATTGGTGCCATTAGGGGATAATACCTATTCAGGTTTAAGTGAGAAGACTGCCTGCTATTTGAACATATTGTGTGCAATTAATTCTAAATTATGAATAAAACAGACATAATCTTAGGCTCTACTCTTCCTTACAGGTGAGTCAAATAGGTTTTCTAACCATTATTATGCTTCTCCAAGTGGGTCTCCAGTAAATTCTGTTCTCCCCAATCCCTAATAACGCTTCTCCAAGTCCAAGTACCAATAAAGACTCTTTAATCAGCTCACGAATGCTGAACTACTTTGTCCTCAAATAATAGAGACAAAGAATGTTGTCCCTGCCGGAGGTAGATAAGTCTCTGGAATTTAGAGATTAATGAATACAGGGTGCTTAGAATCATTCCTGTAATGACACATTCTACTAGCACCTTTAAAAACCATGAATTACAGAAGAAAGTTCAAAGGCATTTTGTGAAAGTAGTCACAGTCAAAAGTCTTTTCAAACTGGGAGGCCGTGGTGCACACCTTTAATCCCAGCGGGAAGCAGAGCCAGGCAGGTCTCTCTGAGTTCTAGGCCAGCCTGGTCTACAGAGCAAGATCCAGGACAGGCACCAAAACTACACAGAGAAACCCTGTCTCAAAAAAAAAAAAAAAAAAAGTCTTTTCAAAATCAGAGTGGGCTCGATTTGGTGTCAGAACTGGCATGTTCCATTTTACACCAACACTTACCTTGACAGTCAACTAACTATGGTATACCCTTTGAAAAATCTTCTCCAGTTGGAATATAAGTGAATGCTTTGCCACTATAAGTTGACAAGTTCCCATTATGTTTCTGCTTCCTTAGGGTTGCATTCCTTCTTTGGAGACCTCTAGACAGGAAGTTTAATAACAACTCCTTATAATGTCCAGTCTTCCCACATACAAGAAAGTTCAAATGACCAGGGTGAGATCCACCTGAATTATTTCTGTAATTGTACAAAAAAAAAAGAAAGAAAAGAAAGGAAAAAAAAGAATTCCTGATAGAAAATTCATTAAATGCTGCATGGTTAATCTCAAGCAAGCCAATTTAACTTTCCCGCAAGCCATGTATATCCCTGTACTCCCTACTTCTCATGTGGGAATCTAGTGTGCAGTCAGACAGTAAAGAGTATATCAACTCTTTACACTGCTTTGGCATTGTGAATGCTGTCATGTTTTCAGTGGAAAAAAATTAGTAAACTGTGAAATTGGAATTTAATTGTGATAAGATAGTCTCTCAAAAAGTCACTTCACAGTGGAGGGCATTCGAGAAGACTCCTTCCCACACTTGCCTCTGCTTTAATTAATCACAATGACAAATTCTCAGCAGATGCCTGCTTGATAAGCCACTTAATATATGTACTTATCCTGGTGGCTACGCATGGGTGACATTACTTGGGGATCTAGGAAAAGAAGGGAAAGGGCCAGCCGCATTTCATGTCACTCAAGTCTTCGGGAATATAGAAATAAAATATTCTCAATTGCATATGTACCTGAAGTATGTCATTATCTGAAAGAAGAAGCAAACTTAACTCTGATGTTTTAGGAATAAACTAACCATGAATTTTAAAGGAGTTGTTTTTAATAAGGTCCTAAAGTAAAATTTAAAGACTAGTAGCCCATCTACCTGTTGAATTCACCAGTATTGGACTTCTTAATAATTTTAACTTGTTGCTTTCTTCCTCCTTAAGAGAAATCTGGGTTTTCAATTTATGTTTTACAACATGTTGAGCATGCAGTATGGGACCTGAGTTCCCCTATAGTATCAACACTCAGGCTCTGAGTAACAATTTGTTCCCTTTAGAGGGGACCAGTGTTCCAGGACCTCAGTATTCACTATGTCATATTATGTACCCAGCAAGCATCTATCACTCAATAAATACTCCATACTTCTGTTTTGATCATAATCAATCAGTCAAGCAATCATCAACTCACCTGTCAACAAGAATAGTAAAGCATATAGTATAGAAAATTTATGTTCACTATTTAGCCATTCAATAATTAGTTGTTAGAAATTTCCAAAATATTAATTTCAATTGTTTAAATTTCTCTTTTTTTTTCTTTTTTAAAGATTATTTATTATGTATACAATATTCCTCCTGCATGTTACCTGCAGGCCAGAAGAGGGCACCAGATCTCATTATCTATGGTTGTGAGCCACCATGTGGTTGCTGGAAATTGAACTCAGGACCTCTGGAAGAACAGCCACTTCTCTTAACCTCTGAGCCACCTCACCAGCCCCTCAAATGTTTAAATTTCTTAAAGTCTTATCTAGCATTTACTGTGTTTAACTGAATGGCCCTTTACAAAATGTAGACATTTTGTTAAGAGGCTTTGAAAGCATGAAGTCAACAGCACAGACAGAATCAAGGGTGTATCCTTGACCTTCCTCAGTGAAAGATTATGCTTCTTTGTTCCTTTGAGGCCTTCCTCTTGAGAATTTGAGAACATACTGAAGTGGAGAATGGGAAAATCAAGAGGACAGCATGCTACAGGAGATATAGGTGATGTTAAGATGCAATCTGACATTGACATCTGACTGAGGCACCCTTAACATCCACTACAAAATGCAGAATAAAGGAGAAGTAGTGCATCAGAATGCAATAGTTAAAGAAGTTTCATGGCCCTTACTTGACAATGAGCTTAGAAGTTGGCATTTGAGTGGTTATTCAAAATGGAAAGCATTCTTGGGCTATTTGGACATAAGTCTGATTTATGTTATAAGGATAATAAAGTGTTATTTGCTGTTTTACAAATGGAAAGAGTAACTATTCTAATGCCACAGTTGGACTTTTGAAGTAGATAGTGTATGAGAGAATGTGAAATGTGGTTTAGACTAGCAAGAGTGATTCAGAGAAGTGAGCCAACAGGACGTGATTGAAAACTTACCCAGGAGGACGACTGATGGCAGGAAAGAAGTTTTAGTCGAGAAAAGGGAAGGCTCATAGGCACATGATAATTTTTAAAGAGTATGTGGAAATTTGTGTGCAGGTCTGATACTGGGTGCCACACCTGTTTGCTAAGGTTCTATTGACAATTGATGACTTCTGGGAGAAGTAGAGTCAGTTTTCTTTAAAGATGAGACACATGGTAGATCCACCACATTCTGGTGGGTGGTCATACATCCAAGAGTATATAAGCAGCATAAATTAGATTCAAAGTTAGGTAGGTAGGGAAAGGCAGTTTATGTAGGAGGAATTAGGGCATCAATATGATCAACATACATTGCATGAAATTCTCAAAAAACTAATAAAATGGGGGAGAAAAAACTATGTGGATATAAGAGAGGAACAATTTCCTATTGAAAAAACCAAAATGTGTCTATTTGTGTGTGTGTGTATGTGTGTGTGTATTAAGTGAAAGCACACACACACACACACACACAGTTTCACCAATTTAAGATCTTTTGATATGAAATATTTCTTCTCAAAAGTTGTTTTCTTTCCTATCACTGACCAATGTAGTGCATTGTAAGGAACTGGCTTATATAATATCCAAGATAACCCTTGCCCAGCTTTGCTTTCCCTTATATAACTGAGAGAAAATCATCTTTTTAAAAAGATTTCTTGGATTTAGGATATTCTGCATGCCATGAGGGCAGAGAAATGTAGGCACAGATGCTGCTGGTAGCTCATTACTATAAGAGAGATTCAAATTTGGAACATACTACACTAGAAGGTAAGTGAGCCTCACCTTTGGAGAAACCCAGGAAAAGGTGAGACTGGAGTGCCCTACCAGTCCTTGGTTAAATCCAGAATTCTGAGAGCCTTTCAGTTCATTTGAAAGGTGCCAAGGACCAGCACAAATAATGTCCCATGAATGGAGAAAGATACTTGGGCCACATGCCTGGAGTTATCTCATCCCATATGAGAGGTGAGGGGAAATGCTTTTCCCATTTTTAGAACAGGAAAGTCTGTGTACCAGCTTAGTGACTAAGAATTCTGCATTGTGTGGCATTATGGTGATTGTCACTTTAACATCAGAGGCAGGCTGAGAAAGCTGAGAAGCTCCATAGTTCAGTAGCAGGATATGAAATTGGACCAGTCTGGGGTTGGATTCTGCCTCCATCTGAGTCATAGTTATTTCTTTAATATGATGAAACATCAGATTAATCATCAAAAAGTGGACAAGGCAATGTCTAGTTCACCAGGCTCCAGAGAGAATTAGGTGGAATGCATACAGTACTCCTAGTGACATACCTGCCATCCATCTATCACCCTAAAAGTGAGAACTGTCACCACCACAACTGTAATAGCAATAAGGATTCTTTTGGAGGGGCTGAGGAGATGGCTCAGTAGATGAAGACTTGCTATGCCAATGTGATAACCTGAGTTTGAATCTTTAGAATTCATGTAAGGGTGGCACCGTAGCATATGTCTGTCATCCTATACTCTATGATGAGATGGGGGACAGAACCAGGAGAATCCTGGACACCCACAGGTCAGCTAGCCTGGAAGATGAGGGGATGAACACCAAGACCCTCATCTCAAACAATGTGGAAGACAACTTAGGTGTGTCCTCTGATTTCCATATTTTCATAGTAGCATGCATGTGTGCACCCTTAGCACACAAACACACATCTGCATAACACACACAGACACAGACACACAGACACACACACACACACACACACACACACACACACACACACACAAACACAAACATATAGGTACATACACAGAACTTTGAGCATGGTTAATACTGACCTGGCTTTTTTCATTTACTCTATTTCTCTGTGGTTTCCAGCCCACTAGTTTATTTACTCAGCATGGAGAGTCTGACTCACATTATGTCATCTGAAGGGATCATAGTGCATGCAGCCACCAAGTGTTTCTCATAACTGAACAAAAGGACACATTTGCCTGTATAACTTTTACAATTCAAAAAATGACATTTATGAGTCTTATGGTAAGAAAAGAAAATCCTATCTCCAATACTGAAGAAATAGGAAAAGAAACTGGAAACAGGATTTCTATGTTTTTCTTTAATTATAAAGTACACAGATCCTAAACATGATCTTACAAGGCGAGGAAATAAAAAAAAAAAAAATTCGCAGCCTTTCTTACTGGTGCTTTGACAATGCAGCTTCTGTCAACATACTCAGACACAGAGTAAAAACTCCCAGCTATCATTAAAAATGTAATCTGTAGAGAACTGGGGTGGGGTGCAGGGAGCTTCCAAAGGTGACCTAGTTTATATGCTTTCAGGCAGCTCATCTGAGAATGGGGGATGCAGTCTACTTATTTAAAGTTTGTATTCCACATGAGTAGTAGACATGACATATGGGGTGATATGCTATCATCAAGAACCAGCTAATGACTGCTTTTAAACAGTACCTACATGTTATTTGATTAGCAAGCATAGTCATTTTCTTGCCCACAAGTAGGGATCTTTATGTATTTTTAAAAGTGTAAGCTTTGAATTCTTCAGTCCAATAGCTATATTTTCTTTTTTTCTTTTTCAGAATGACAGTTGATATCTCAGTCTTATTCCTCACCTTACCTCATCTTCATAACTGCTCACTTCTGTCTCCACACACAAGTCTCACTCAGAAAAGATATAGTGTGCTATATGTTGCATCCCTGGAGCTTGTCATAGAGAATTTCTTTGTCATTTGAAGAATGTGTTCAAGATGCCGTGACAGATTTGCAGGAATCCTTCCGGTACAGTGCCCAAGATGTGATATATATCAGAACAGCTTTCATATCCTAGGTCTCTTCTGCTTCCTTATTCTAAAAATTTCATTTGCCTTAGAAGGAATATTGAACCTGAAAGCCTTGGTGCAGCAAGTGACCTTGAGTGAACTTCAAATCCTTTAGTTTTCAACTTCCTTTTTTTTTTTTTAATGGAAAACTACATTTTCTGTGGAAATGTTTTTGCACCAAGCAGTACAAACAGTGTTTAAGGCATTTTAGAATTTTTTGGCTTGGGCCAGTGAGATGGCTCAGAGTGTAAAGAAACTTTCTGCCAAACCTGATGACTTGAGTTTGATTCTTGGGAACCATACGGTGAAAGGAGAATTAGCTGCCACAGATGACCTCTAAACTCCATGCATGTGATATGGCACATGACCCTACTCTTGAACAAAATAAATAAATACATAAATGTAAAAACAATACCATTAGTGCTAAAAGAAATCTTTCTAGGCAAATATACTGAAGACTCATTAAATTCTAATAATTTGTTATTCTCCCAACATAAGCATATCATAATTTACTACTAAAAAAAGCTTCCTAAAACATGTATATGCTTACACATGCATGCGCACGCACACACGCACGTGCACACACACACACACACACACACACACACACACACACACACATATACAAGGGGCTTAAAGGCATTACTCTACAATGAGCAGACAGTGCCCAAACTAGACATCTCACACTGGCAAGGAAAAACTACGGTACCAATCATGGGTTACCTCTTGTTGAGTTGCTGGCCAATGGGTGTACATAGACCTCCTCAAGCATTGAAATGTATTGCCAATACTCTTAGCTACTATCCAAGACAGTTTACTCCTTGAAAGATATTTTATTGAATTCTATAATAAAATCTTGTCCAATGAGATTGACAGTTCCCAATTGACAGTTCCCAGTTTGGTCCAAAGTCTCAAAGTGAAACAAGGATAGTGCTCATCCACAGGTTTGTCCATACTCTGCTCTTTCCATATCCTTTCATACATGAGATGACTTCTAGTAAGGTGTGTACAGACCTAGGTAGGGTTACTGACTTACAGCCTTGAGTCTCTTATGTACATGCTATGAAGAATAACTGGTCTTTCAGTTTCTAGATGACAATTTCCAATGAAGAAAATGCCTCATTAGAAAAAAAGTTATTGATGTTATGTTGACTATAATTCTAACTCCTAATTACACGTAGTACCTTGAATCTTTTTCCATGTTGTCATCTACTTCATGATAAAAACTGAGGAAATACTTACAACTGGTAAGTGGGTCCTTTATCATATGTATAATATGTTCTAATTATATATAACTCTACAAGGCAGACATTGATAGCCCTAGATGGAGAGTATTCTCATATGGACAGTGTTAATGTGCCCACTGCTATTTTGTGATGAGTTACATAGAGTTGGAATCTATGTATGAATTTGATAAATTTTCCTCTAATGTAGAGTGTCAATATGGGCTTTGTGGATAATTTATTGATCTGTACACAGACTTCAGGAACCCATAAACTCTCTCAAATATTACCTCAGATGTTGAAAACAGTTACAGAACACCCTTATTAGATTTTCAAAGAAGTACATAGAACCTCAAATAATATTAATAGTCGTATTTTGTGTTGCCTCTGTTTTGACAGATGTGTGAAAACTCTTTGTTCTTATGTATGTTTGCGAGTTGTACATGATGGATTTTAAGCCCCAGTGCAAGATTGATACCTATTTTTATATATTTAGAAATGAAAAGGGGATGGTAGTTTTCAGCTATCCAGAGTATGATGGGATGTTGCTCTGTTCTAGGAGTTGGATACGAAAAAGCATTATCTCTTAGCCTCTTGAGGTCTCTTCTACCAGGGATAACATAGACAAACTTCAATTACTTATATCAAGCCTGATGCTGGCATGAGAAGTGTGGGCATACCACTCTAATAACACATGGTCACCTTTTAAATTTGATGTTCATAAAAAAAAACCTTATTATTTATTCACCAGTGATGGAAATAAGTGGATTTTCTATTGATAAGGTTTTTTTCAAGTTATTTCAGATCTTACTTGCAATTGTTTGTTTTTTATCATTACTCCACACCTAACACCATTGACCCTAACACCCTTAAGTAGGTAGTATTTATTACCCCAGGAAGAGAAGAGTCACAAAGGGGTATGTGTTTGCATGGGGTAAATGTTTGATGTGTTGTTTAAAATGTAACCCCATTTTCAGATTCTTTGGCTTTTGGGTTGATAAGTCATCTCCTATCCCTTTCCCACTTCTGTTTTTGCTTTCATTTTATATATATATAAGCATAGTTATCACATATGTTGGGCATATATTCCATATATTCCACAAGTTGAACTGTAGCCAATAAAGTGCAGTGCCCATTTTCTGATGAGAAAACAACTGAGCGTTTGGCCATACATCAGCATTAGCATGTTGCCGGAGTGTCAACTAGCTTGTCTCAAGGCTGCTGGAGGAGCCTGTAATTGCAACATGCAATTTGCAATTATTTTTTTGCAGAACAACTCAACTGAGAAGTTCAGCACCGGGAAGTGTTTTCCCAATTTCCACTTGAGCATGTTGCCTCCTTCTGCCAATTATGTTAGTAGTCTCCCGTGGAAAGCTGAGTTAACTAGCGGCGTGCTTATACTTTCTTCCAGGGATGTTGTAATGTGCTTTATGAACTGATGTCTCAGGCAGCTGTCCAGCTGTCTCCCCCTTAATTTTACTCTACAGACAAGACTGCAGCAAAGATTAAATAAATATATCTGTCAGACACTCCAGGAGAGCAGTAAATACAGACAATAACCAGAAAAGACAACAGGTTTTAGACTCATTTCTCTAAACTCTTACATTCTTAAGAGGAGAAAATATGTTATGATCACTTGCATTCCCAATCTGGGGTACTTTACTGATTCTTAGAGCATTTGTATGGGAAATAACTAATCAGGCTGAAAGACAGAAACTTAAGAGTCTAGATATATATTTTGACCCAGATTTTAATTGGATCATTTAAGTTCTTCTTTGAGGGCTGTTGAGACACATATAATTTCCTCAAACCTTTTTGAATAAGAAGAGCCAGATTCTCCACTACAATTAAGAGTTTTTTTGCATAATGTGAAGCATTTTCAACAGAGATATGGTATCATTTTGGAAAATGTTTATAGATAAGATTGGTTAGAGCAAGGTTCCAGGGAGCATGAGAGCAGATTCTAGCCTTGATAACAGTACATATGATAAAAGATGCAGACTTGAGCCAAGACAAGGCTGAGAGTGGAACAGTCCATGAAGAAAATGCTTGTGATGAAGGTTTCTCAGTATTCTATGCCTACTTATTCGAAAAAGGATCACATATTGGGACATGGGTAGACCACACAGACATAGGACAAGATAGGAATGAGTTTTGAGTTATGTTTCAATGTAATAAAAAGACAATGTTTTCCTGACTGATGAGTGAGGTCAAATAGTATATTATGTACTAGTTTTCCATAAATTATGGACACTCTTTTTGATCTTACATTCTTTGCTGGATAGTAACAGGAAATGCTCACTACTGTAATAACTCAGACTGTCAGTACAATGCCTAGCCAGTAACAGCCTTGTTGTTCCCATGCACCCGAGCCCACAGGGAGAAAACACATTTTCAGTTTGCCATGGTTTAATAGTATTTAAATGGCTCAAATAAGTTTTATAAATGAATTTATTAGAGGGTTCATGTTCAAGAATTACCAGTAAGCCATAGTGGACTTCATAGTTTATTGATTTCATTAATGTTCATCTTATTATTAACAACATATGTATGAAAACTGTACAATACATTCCATTACCATTCATTGAATCAGACACCACATTTTCTGAACTAGAGTTTTAAGCATGACCATTTCACCCTTGTAATTTAACTTTACACTAGGATTCATGAATAAACCAGCATGATTCTCAAAACCCTTTAATATTGTACTTTCATTCTAGATAAAGTTTGTAAACTAGGGGTGGAGAGATGGCTCAGTGGCTAGCAGCATTTGCTTCTCTTGCAGAGGATCTGAGTTTGGTTCTAAGCACCCACCTCTGGTGGTTCACAACAGCATGTAACTCCAGCTCCAGAGGATCGGAAACCCTCTTCTTCCCTCTACACATTTGCATCCTGACACATGTGTTACAAACACACACACACACATGTAAAAATAAGTTTTTAAGTTGTAAATGAAACATAGGGAGTTATTCTTTGGAAATGTGGCATGACATGCAAAAGTGTAACCATTCCACACAGAAGCAGTTATGGTTCCAACGTTTATTCTTCTGCATCTTCTGTAAGCTGCCATGATTTAGTTTTGTTTCATCATATCATTCTTCCTTCTCATTTTTTGAAAAACTTTAAAATGACATAGTCATATTCAGATGAATGCTGGGCCACCTCCAGTGTGTTCTAAAAATCCTTGAGTGTTACATCAGAAAATATTATCATTTGTTTCTTGCGACAGCTTACTTTGAGAAACTTATGAATAGTGTCTTAGTCAGGGTGTTAATTGCCATGATAAAACACCATGGCCAAAAGCAACTTAGGGAGGAAAGGATTTATTTCACCTTATATCTTACATGTTATTTCCAGGTAACAAGTCAGAGCAGGGACTCAGGCAGGCAGAAGCTGATGCAGAGGCCATGGAGGATGCTGCTCACAGGCTTGTTCCTCATGGCTTGCTCAGTCTGCTTTACTATAAAGACCAGGACCACCAGCCCAGGGGTGGCACCACCCAAAGTGAGCAGGCCCTTTCCACACCAATCATAATCAAGAAAATGCACTCTAGGCTTGCCCACATGCCAATATAGTGGGAGTATTTTCTCAACTCACGTTCCCTCTCCCAAAATGTCTCTACCTTACATCAAGTTGACATAAGCCTAGCCTGCACAAATAAATATGTAGAAAGTGAAAGGGTCAAAGTTGTTCATTCTTTAACACCAAGGACATGTTGAAATCAGTGGTGAGCAATAAAGTTGTCCTCAGGGTGCCTCATTGTTTGCTTCCTTCCATTTTAAGAAGGTAGCTCTGGATAAAACAGGGGAGAAAACCATGCTTCAGGTTTTCATAGGGTTTCTCATGTCACTAAACTTTGTATTTGCTCTGGGACACAGGGCATTTTCCCAGAAACCACCCTTGCCTGTCACATTTATCACTATTCATATAGTTGCTCACCAAAGATATGCTCTGAAGTCCGTCCTCTATCTGTAAGCTAACACTCTCTCCTGTCCATCAGTAGGATGTGTTAAAGGAATAAGCACCACATGGTCACAACTGTGAGGAACACCTGTAATGGAAGATATTCCAGGCTATTCACTGGTGATGGTGTCTGAAACTGTTGCAGACATGAAGAGAGAGGCTTTAAATGTAAAACTTGGTCATTTGTAGATAGAAAGAAAAACAAAGGAGCCAGACATGAATAAGAAAGGAAGAGCCGTCACGAGGAATCAAGATCCAGCTGTCTCCATCTTCTGCTTCCTCAGGGAACTTAAGAATATTTGTCTGCCCTCTTGCATCACTGAGATTGCTAACACTGAAGGATTTAAACAGGAAAATGGTATAATCAGATTGGTATTTGCCACAGGTAGAAGGAAGACTGTGGTATTCCTCCTACTGGCCGCACCTCCTCATGAAAATCACTCTACAGATTGTAGTTGCAAAGGAAGCTATGTTAAATTTCTCTTCGGGGCACTTGAGTCTGTCCTGATTTCTATTGGAAATCCAGTAAGCAGATGGTTAGCTGTTTTTACAGGTCGTAATCAAAGAAGGCAGGCATAGTAGGCCAGAAAGGCACTATTTTTTTTTTTAAATTGTTAAGCAATACTTTTAAAAATGTAAATAGCCTCTGCTGTGTATTTGCACGCGCACACGCACGCGCGCGCGCACACACACACACACACACACACTTACATCTGTAGAGATTTCTGTTTGTTTTATTGCTCATGGGGGTAGATTAAATGGGTTAGGAAATTCTCTGTTGGAATTTAGAGTGTGGAATGCGGATTGTGTGTGTGTGTGTGTGTGTGTGTGTGTGTGTGTGTGTGTGTGTGTGTAAGTGTGTGTGTGTTTCAGAGAGAGAGAGACTGCGTGTATGTACACACATGCGCATGTGTGCTGAATGTGTGTTCACAGGCCAGAGTTTGACCTTGAGTGTCTTCCTTTACCACTCCCCATGTACTGTCTCTCACTGAGCCTGGAGCTAAATGAACTGGACTGGCTGGCCAGCAAATCCCTCCCCTATGCCGTCACCACTTCTCTGCTGCTGCAGTTACCTGAGTGTGCATCTGTTCCTGGGGTTTGTGTGAGTTCTGGGATTAAACTCAGGTCCTCATGCTTTCACAGCAAGCACTTTATCCACCAAGTCATCTCCCCAGCGCCTGGGTAGAGGTGTACTCATGAAATCTGGAGTCATTTTCTCAGTCTTGGGACTTCTGGAAAGGAGATCGGCAGAAGGCCATTGATAGAGGTATCTGAGCTCTCTTGAGGAGACTGGACCTTCGATCTTTCCCATACAAACAAACAAACAAACAAACAAAAACCCTTCTGAGTCCATGCGATCCAACCTTTTGTTCCTGGTGAATCTTTGCTCAAACCAACCATTCTTACGATTTTAGCCTATCATCTAGCATCAACACAGCTGAGATGAGGATTAGTTAAAAGTCCTAATATTACCAGCCCTTCCTAAACTCCATATGTTTGGATGAGATGTGGAGGATGAGACTGTTCTCTGTACCACATTCACTGAGTCACTCCATTTGGTGGTCTCTGGAACTCCCATCACTGAATGCAGACAGACTCCTCTACCCATCTGCTTGCAATTTGGTGCCTGAGCCCTGGATGTATTTATTCCTACATATGTGAGTTAATTCAAACTAACCAGTTTTTTTAAGTGAGCCAGAAACATGACAATGCATATACTTGATTTCATTATTTTCCCTGTTTAATTCTGCCACCTTTTCAAAGGACACGATTGTGTTCCTATTTCTAGAATATAAATATCAGACTGTGTTTAAGCCTTACAGCAAAGGATGAGATTCTTCTGCTCTTTCTTTATTAGGGCTAATTTAAATCTGTGTGAAGAGTCTCATTTCACCATGGCTTTCTAATTCAATGGCATTTGCTTAAAGTAGGAAAGATAATTTGCTTACCAAAATTTATTTTTATTACTAATATGAAAGAAATTGCATAACAATGATTTTTAAATGGGATTGTATTATCAAAATATGCCATGGGCTGTCTTTAAAAAATCTAGTCCTGCAAACCAGATGTTCACATCAGCATGGAAATCTTTGTCAGTTGAGGCCAAGTAGGTTTGAAGGTTAAACTTAAGGCCCTGTCTTGTTGTAAAGAAACCTAAATATCCATGTATTAGCCCCAAAAGACCTGATAACTGGTCTGTGTACAATCCTTGGTATACTAATATTGTCCAAAACTTTGCAGACAAATTATGCCACACATTTAAGAAGAGGCCAGATCAATTTGATGCAAGTATTTCTTTTCTTGTTCCTCACTATTATTTATACTTTAAAGATAATGGGACCACAATGGTCAATGAAGAATTTAACATTTACAAAAGCTATCTATTAAAATTGAAAGAGAAATCAAAATTTTCAATGATACAAGCAGACTAAATGTCTTCAATCTTTAAATAAAGATTTAATATAAGTTAAAGTAGCATTAAAGAGATCTCTAGAAAGAACACTTTGTTCTGAAGAAAAGGATAAACATGCCCAAGATGACACAGAGAATAAATAATGATACCAGCATGATTAAACCAAAAAATTCTGAGCAAACATCACAAAATCAACAACATGGTAAGAATTAATATACATCTTTCAATAACAGCATTGGATATCAATGCTCTTATTTGACTCATAAAAAGAGAAAAACTAAATTTTTAATTTATAAATCAGGAGCCACCATCAACGGTCCTCCCAAGAAACACAACTCAGGTTCACCTCCAGAAGCCACTTTATGGTAAGAGGATGAAAAATGGCATACTAATTGCATAAAAGTAAAATAAGCGGCTCTGGTGTTCTAATATCTGACAATGTAAATTTCACACTAAAACAAGCCAGAACAGGGAACATGGGACCCCTCATACTCACTAAGGATGGAAACTGTTCTTTAATCACATACAATTAAGAAATAAGTGGCTGTACTGACCCTAATTTCTGATGAAATAAACTTCATGCTAAAGCTAGTAGGAAGAGATGAGGAAAAATCTTTCACTCTTACTTGAATAAAAATCACCAATGGAGTATTGAGATTAGAAACATGTATGCAACCCATTAGAGACACAAATCTAATATAGGAAACATATTGCAATCTAAACCCACAGAATGAATTAAAACCATCCTGAACAGGTAACTTCAATGTCGCTCACTAATGTCCCTCACTCCAACATAGACAAGTATTTCTATCACAAAATATTCACACACAGATAGAAATTCTGAAATTAAATGACATAACAAATCAATGGGTCCTAAAAGATATCTACAGAACATGCCACTCAAACACTGCAGAATATGTATTCTTCTCCAGAATCCATGGAAACTTCTCAAAAATTAACCATATATTAGAACACAAGGAAAATGTCTGGAGATATAGGAAAGGTGAATTCACATCTTACATGATACCTGACCACAGTTAAACAAATGTGGATTTTAAGAGGATTTATACAAACTCATGGAAACTAAATAACACAATACTGTATGGACCTGTTTATAGGTGGATCTGCCACTCCTATAAAAAAAACTCTCCCTATATCAGAAAGGCCATATCTCTGTGAAGAACCATATACAGCCCATGATATATAGATTAATGTATGCATCTGTTAGAAGAGATTCATTCATTTCATTTCTTCACTCTCTTTCCTTTTTTAAAAACATTATCCAGCTTTTTCTCCTTGTGGTAAATTTGTGAGTGTTTGATCCCTTAAAAAATCTGTTTTACAGGACAATCTTAATATCTTGAACCACAAGAACTTTCTCTAACTTCAAAGAACAAACATGTTACGCCCAGCAAGGCCACTATTTCCACATACAAATCTGTATGAAAAGAATAAATCAAGTGTCCACTTATGAGTGAGTACATACCATATTTGTCTTTCTGAGTCTGGCTTACCTCACTCAAGATGATTTTTTTTCTAATTTCATCTATTTGCCTGCTAACCTCATGATGTCATTGTTTTTCTCTTCTGAGTAGTACTCCATTGTGTATATGTACCAGATTTTCTTTATCCATTCTTCAGTTGAAGGGCATCTAGGTTGTTTCCAGGTTCTGGCTAATACAAATAATGCTGATATGAACATAGTTGAGCATGTGGTATGATTGAGCATTCCTTGGGTATGTGCCCAAGAGTGGTATAGCTGGGTCTTGAGGGAGGCTGATTCCCTATTTTCTAAGAAAACGCTGTATGTTGATTTCCAAAGTGGCTGTACAAGTTTGCATTCCCACCAACAGTGTAGGAGTGTTCCCCTTGCTTCATATCCTCTCCAACATAAGCTGTCTTCAGAGTTTTTGATCTTAGCCATTCTGATGAGTGTAAGATGATATCTCAGAGTCATTTTGATTTGCATTTCCCTGATGATTAAGGATGTTGAGCAATTCCTTAAATGTCTTTCAGCCATTTGAGCTTCTTCTGTTGAGAATTCTCTGTTTAGCTCTATAGCCCATTTTTAAATTATACTGTTGGGTATGTTGATGTCTAATTTCTTGAGTTCTTTATATATTCTGGATATCAGCCCTCGGTCAGATGTGGGGTTGCAAAGGATAACCAGAATGCAACTCACAACTCCAGGGAGTCTACCTAGTAAAGAGGACCCTAAGAAAGACACAGGGATTGCCCAATGACAGAGAAATAGATGATCTGCATAAGCAAACTGGGGGTGGGGGTAATGGAGGGCAAGGGTTAGGAGGAAAGAGAGTTTAGGGGAGCAGAAGGTCCCAGCTGGATCAGGAGCAGAATGGTAGAACTGGGAGGGAGATACGATGATGAATGAAAATCCCAGGAGAATAGGAAGAAGCAGAGTTCTAGAGAGGTCCCCAGAAATGTAGTTGGAGTTTTCTCTCTGGGTCCCGCGAATCCCCAGCAGTCCTTTAGCCCACTTATAAAATAAACACACAGACACTTACATTATTTAAACTGCTTGGCCATTAGCTCAGGCCTATCGTTGTCTAGCTCTTACTCTTATATTTAGCCCATTTCTATTAATCTATACTTTGCCACGTGGCTTTTGGCTTATTGGTACCTTATATCTTCCTTGTCCTGGCGGCGGCTCCAGCAGTCTCTCCCTCTGCCTTACTGTTCCCTCAATTCTCCTCTCTGTTAGTCCTGCCTATACTTCCTGTCTGGCTACTGGCCAGTCAGTGTTTATTTATACAGAGCAATACCCACAGCACAGAAATCCACAAAGATACCTCCACTGTAGACTACTGGCAATGATCAAGAAAGTCCCTGAGCTGACCTGCTCTAGTGATCAGATGGCCAAATCCCTGTCTGTCATGAGAGAACTCTCATCCAGTGTCTGATGGAAGCAGATGAAGAGATCCACAGCTGAGCCCCAGGTGGAGCTCCAAGAGCCCAATTGGTGAGAGAGAGGAAGGATTGTATGAGATAGAGAGATCGAGGCCATAACTGGAAAAAGCACAGGAACAAATACCCAAACTAGTGGAAACACATGAACTATGAACCAATGGCTGAGGAGCCCTCATGGAACTGGACTGGGCCCTCTGGATAAGTGGGACAGTTGATTAGCTTGAACTGTTTGAGAGGCCCCCAGGCAGTGGAGCCAGGACCTGTCCTTGGTACCTGGGCTGGCTTTTTAGAACCTGGGGCCTATGCTGGAACACCTTGCTCAGCCTTGGTGTAGGGAGGAGGGGACTGGACCTGCCTTGGCTGAGTCTACCAGGTTGGGCTGACTCCCCAGGAGAGACCTTGCCTTGGAGGAGGTGGGGATGGGGGGTGGATTGGGGTGGAGGGCTGGGGAATGGGAGGAGGGAGGATGGGGGAATCTGTGGCTGATATGTGAAATTAAGTTAATTATAAAATAAAATATATAAAAACAAAAAGAACAGTATATATATTATTACATTGGCACTACTCTGATATAATAATGATAGAAAGCTAGGTTTGACTATCAAAGAAGACATTTTTTTTACAGTATATAGACATTGTATATATTCATAAATTTCTATATTTATTTCACAAAAAAGAAATAAATTTACTGTAATTATTGAAAATTTGGTCCAGTGCCACAATTTCCTATTTATAAAACAATTTCATAATTTACTTGAAATGTTGATAAATATTGAATACTATAAAATTTTGCAATAATACTAATTTATACTTCAGTGCAGCTGTGTTTCTGTTGGTCAAATTAACTATCCATAATTTTACAAATTCTTTCTATACTGTAAATTATGCTTCTAGAAAATAGCTTACCTGACATTCTAAGTAATACACTCTTTATACTTTCATTGAGGTCAATGGATGATTTGTTCTTTCAGTGGTACAAGCCAGTGGATTTTAAAGTATTTATACAAAAGATTCTAATTTATTTCATTAGTAAAATCTGAGTTTAATGAAAAAAGAAAAGAATGAATCATACATTAGCAATATCAAAAAGAGTGAATATTAACCCCTAAATATTTGAGTAGTGCCCTGTGTCTGTTTTCATGTCATTTGTGCTGTGCTAAAAATCTATACTACTCATTCAGGAAAATTTCTAATTGTTTCCTTTTCTCTGAGTAATTTTCTGGTTCATTGGCCTTTGTACACAGTCATTGCAAAATAAAAGAACATGTATAAAAAGGAAAAAAAAAGATAATCCATGGGAACAGATACAATTTGGGAGTCCACTGGCCTTGGGGGAAGATAAAGGATCTTTCCCTACTAACTGGCCCCCTTCCAGGGGGGTCTCAAAAAGCTGCCCTGGTTGCCTCTGTTATTGTTAAGATTTGGGTTTTTGGTTTTGAATCACTTGAGTACTTTTTTACTTTTCATTTTGTGGTCTATTGCAGGTTTACTTGCAACTTACTCCAAAATTAGATAAATATAAAAGATGTTTTCAAAGACTATCTTTGGTGCTAAAAAATGTAATTTCTTCATCCACTCATTTCTTGCAAGTGTTGTTTAAGTGGTGTCTCTTTCTAGATGATAATTTCATCAGCTTGAGGGATCATGAGACCAGCTTCCCTGAGTGGCCTAGGCCTTGATCACCCTAGATCTAGGATGTTCACTGCTGAAATAGCAATCCTGAACAAATAGCAAAGAGTTTCTGAGCTTTGCAGGGTATAGGTCTATGTAAGTTCACTTTCACATCACCACACTGGGAAAAAAAAAGCTTGATGCATAGGAAATGCTGGATAAGAATTAGTTGAATAACAAATAGCTGCTGGGCTCAGTTTGAAAGTCCAGATAGAGAGGCTTAAGTCTAACAGAAGGCTTTTCAGACAGATGGAAGAACATTTGTGAAGTGGGAGACAGTATGGTCACGTGGCATATGACGACATTTTGCTTAGTGATGGACTGCTTATGCTACTATGGTCCCATAGCCTTATAAGGGAGCTTCAAAAGTCCTGTGGTAGGACTTGGGACAACATACTTGCCCTATCCTAACACTTCTTTGCAGCACATTGCTTGTGTGTTTTTGGTTATGCTTGTGTAATCAATTCTGGGCAGACAATCAGACCAAAGTTCAGCATTATGTTTATATATAGTAAACAATACTCAATAATGATATACCGACTCTACAAGTTTCTTTATCATCATTATCTCAGAATACATTGTTCTTCATACAATTATTACTGTAAAACTGCTCAGTTACCTGGCAACATCCTGGATTTCTCCTGGTCACCAAGTTTCCTGGCTGTACCAATAGGTTGTGCTGAATGAGTGGCATACCCCAGCAAAATTTGTGCAAGTGCACTCTGTGGTGTTTGTTCAATGACGGTCACACAATGATGCAGTACTTAGAACACATCCCTGCCTTTGAACAAGACACAGCTATATATGGTGTAGGAACATGAAGTCCATGCATTTGACCCTGTTTAGAGTCAACACAAAGCTCATGTTGTATGTGGGTCAGATAAGGGTATGTGATCCAGATCACTAAGGGTCTTATATTTGATGCTAATTGGTTGAATTTTCCCTCATTATGAAAAAGCAAGAACTAAAGAATTTAAATCAGGGTCACAGTTATACTATTCATAGATAGTTATTTGGGCAGCATGGAACAGTCATAAAAATCAGAGTGAAAAGAATGAATATACTAGATGAAGCAACTGGTAATAGTACAGCAGGAGATACTGAATACATTTATTGGATTTGGTAAAGATGGTGGAAAATGGGAAATGAAAGGAAGAAGTAGATATGAAAGCCAGGGTCAGCAAAATTAACAAGCCCTGACCTGCTTGTGGAAAACAGAGGGAGGTATGTAGGGTTATTCCTGGATACCTTTCCTCTCCTCTCTTCTCACCTACTCACCTTGCCTAACTGCCCCTTTGATCTCTCTGATGACTCTGTGTGTGTGTGTGTGTGTGTGTGTGTGTGTGTGTGTGTGTGTGTGTGTGTGTGTGTGTAGTTCTTAATTCACTAAAGAATAAGGAAGAAAAGGCTGGGAGAAAAGGCAAACTTCCATCTTTGATCAACTGTTGAAGTTGACTTGATAGTACAATCTTCAATGGTCAGTGGACTAAGTGCATTATCAAACAGAATAAAGATATTTCAATGTGAAATATTTAGCCTAAAATAAAAATAGTAACCGTTATCTATTTTCTGTTTATATCTTTATTTTTAGGTTAAGAAAGTTAGTGGTGTGTGTGTGTGTGTGTGTGTGTGTGTGTGTGTGTGTACCTGCATGTGTGTCTGTCTGTGTTTGTGTGTATGTTGGTATGTACATATGATTGCAGGCATCTATGGAGCCCAGACAAAAGTATGGTGTGTTCTGAAGCTTGAGTTATGAGCAGTTGTGAACATCCTGATGTGAGGTACTGACAAGTGAACTCTGCAAGAGCCATACCAAACCATCACTCCAGCCATAACACTGTACATTTTTGAAAAGTGAGCCACTCAGGTGTACACTCAGTGCACACTACAGAAATATTCAGGGATGACTGATAGTAATTTTCAAGTAAACTGCAATATAGATTGATCCATCCACTCATCTCAGTCATTATAAGCGTGGAACATTTCAGTAACTTCTCATTGTGCCTTGGTACTTCATTTATCACATGGCTGTTGGCATCCAACATGGAGTGAGGATGACATTATTTGGCAATGTAAGACATTTGGAAGAGTGACCACCACATGGCGACAACAAATCATCTGTCACTATGTGAAGTTTTAGAAATTGTTTGTGTGAATTTGTGAACCTGTGTGTGGGTACCCATAGAAACCAGAACAGGAATTTGGATCCTCTGGAACTGGAGTTACATACATCCATGAGCTTCCTGATACAGGTGCTGAGGGTTTTGAACTCTGGTCCTCATGATAGAACAGAACAGCAAGTGCTCTCAACCTCTGAGCTATCTCTCCAGCACCTATATCTATCAAAAGATCAAAAGAATGCAACTTTAATCTGCTTGGTAGCTTTCTTCTTCTTCTTCTTCTTCTTCTTCTTCTTCTTCTTCTTCTTCTTCTTCTTCTTCTTCTTCTTCTTCTCCTTCTTCTTCTTCTTTTGGTTTTTCAAGATAGGGTTTCTCTGTGTAGTTTTGGTGCCTGTCCTGGACCTCACTCTGTAGACCAGGCTGGCCTTGAACTCAGAGATCTGCCTGGCTCTGCCTACGGAGGGCTGGAATTACAAGCATGCACCACCACCACCACCACTCCCGGCTGTTTTCTTCCTTTTTACATTTTTATTCTTTGATTATGTTTTTACCCCATTGATTAAAAACTCCATTCCAAAACTATTCTTCACCACCGAAAGTTGAACAGTAAAGGTGAAAACAGAACAAAAGTGAAAATCTAGCATCACAAGAAGGATGGAGCTCCCTAACTGTGAAGCATGCTGACCCACATTTCTACCTGCACTAGCTAAGAGAGAAAATTCATTTCATGTCAGCCATTTCATGTGGAGGTTTATGAGAGAAATCACCACAAAATCTGCGCTGCTTTGCCTTTCCCACCATCCTTTGCTCTTCTGTCTACACATTAATAATTCTCCTAACCTTTACTGTTTTATTGATCAACCTCCAGGTGACGTTCCTGCCACCCATATTGGGAAAATGCTCACAATGCTGCTCTTTACTCATCTTCCCTGTGGCTGTTACACCCGAGACTTTGTTTCTGTGACTAAACAAGGGGAATTTATACCTTCAACCCCAAATACTTCTCTTTATTTCTCAAGAAGACAGAGAAAAAATCCAAATTACTGTCTTCCTTTATCAGAGGTGCTTGAAAAAAATCAATTTTTCTGAGGTCTGAGAGTGAGGGCAAAGAGAAATTTGTCACCTTACTGGAATGCTAACCAACTCTGATGTCGCTTTCTCTCAAAGAGGCTCCGTGGAAAGGAGGAAAAAAAAGTTGTTTTGATAACCTTTGGAAAGTCAAGTAATTGATGTACAGACATTCTGAGATAAAATATAACCCCTAAAATATAGGATGTGGGAAAGCAATTTTTAAATTATATGGTGAGAACGAAAAAGAAATTAATGTTTCTTTTAGAGCATCTGATGTATCCCCAGCAGCTGGCTGCTCCTCCTGCAAACTGGGGAATACCTCTCTTTGCACAATTTTTACTGATATATTCATATAGCATGTTTCCCTCCCTCAACATTTTAGCAGCATGCCTATCATGCAGGTGACTGAATATTCCAACACCACAGATGGAGAAGCAGCAACACAGGGATTACAGTGGAGGTTTAGTCACTGCGAGAAATGGAAATGGGGACTCTAAGTGGTTTTCTGTGTTAAAAATAAGTACATTACCTCTGAAGGTTGGGATTGTTTCTGCTTCTTCAGCATTTGGAGTTCCGGGAACAGTAGCCTTGGGTTTTTGGAGGCTTCTCTCACTTTGGGTCTTCCTGTTTTGAATGAAATGAAAACCCCTCTTTTTCGTGTGAGGCTGTGTGGCCAAGTGTGGCCAGTCGGCATACCCTGTTTCCCTGACCACCCTGGGGGGCGGGGGAAATGAGGAATTCTGGAACAGTTCTAACTGTGGCTTGAATTCTTTAAGCTTCTTTTGGCAAGTGGATTCTTAAGAAAATGCGATTCTAAATAAATCCAACCAGAATACAAAGAGAAGTAAAGCCTGGGGTTGTCTATTGACTGCATCCAACTATGACTGAAGGCAGAATCCTGAAACTTTTGGTTACATGAACTACTTACATGAGGCATTCTATCTAGTTAAATCTTTCATCAATGAAATGAAAGAACACTGACATAAGAGCATCGGGGCCCTTACAACTTGATCTTCTGAGTTGGAATATTTCAAACTGTATGAGTGTGAGATATGTTAATGTATACGTGTGCGTGAATAATTTTGCATGGGAGGGGTGTATACATGTGCCATGGTGTATATGTGATCAGACACAATCTTCACGTGTTGGCCCTTGCCTTTCCACATTTTTTTTTTTTTGATGAAAAGATCCATCAATTCTTTTGCTCAGGCCCACATCTCTCTGTAATCTCTCTGTAAGGGGCACTGGAGTAATAGACACCAGAGCCACTGTACCAGATGATTATGAGGGTTCCAGGATCCAAGTTCAGGTCTTCAGGATTTGGGCAATAAACACATTTACTCCTTAAGCCATTGCCCCAGTCCCTTAGCAGAACTATTTAAATTTTTCCTGTTTTACTTTTTTTTTTGCTTTGTTTTTGTTTTTTGAGATATGGTTTCTCTGTGTAACAGGCTTATTTGTGGAACTCACTCTGTAGACCAAGCTGACCTTGAAATTTTTTTTGTGTATTTTATGTGTATGGGTATCTTGCTTACATGTGTGTGTACCATGTGCTTACAATACCCATGGGGGCCAGAAGAGGGTGGTAGAGTCCTCTAAGACAGGAGTTACAGATGGTTGAAAGCCACAGCATAGAATAATTCTTAATAAAAGTTCCTTAACCTAGAATCAAAAGTTATTCAGGAGGAGAAATTAATAAGAGGGCAATGTTAGAAATAATGAAATAAAATAATGTTATCTGTTTTTGAAAGATGCAGAAACATCTCAATTGCATGTTTATTCGTGTGTGTAGTTATGTGAGTATTCTTAGATGATTTTCAGAATTCATTCTAAAGCTATTGATCATTATTCCCTTATCCCTAGCAATGGAGCTTATCAATCACTCTGGGTCAGAACTAGGCTCACATGCATCATGCATCTGTTTCATTTTTTTTTCTTCCATTCCACAGACAGAATACTCTTTTGTTATGAATTCATGATACATGTTTATATGCTGTTTAACTGTGTGTATGTGGATTTGGCAGAAATGGTGCAATGTTTATGTTTTAAAGGTCAATACTGTGCAGGGATACGAAATGAGCTGCTATTGTGTCTTTGAGATAAGCCCGCCCCACTAAGTGGGTGTTGTTTCTAGATTGCCCATCAATGTCTCCTCAAAAAACAGAAGAGAGGTAGAGAGTCCACATTAGTCATTAGTCGCAAGCAGATTCAAGCCTTATTAGGCCAATGACTGACCCTGAATAGTCTGCAAGTTTGAAAATTAAATTTTCCATCCCAGTCAATGAATGAATTTTGGTCTAGAATTACCCAGTTTTTACCTCTCTTTTTTCTTGTGTAGAAATACCTCCATATATGTCTCTCAGCATCTCATTGCTTCTCCTTAAAGCAAGGTGGAGGAGCATGAGGGAAAGGTAGTGAGTGTGTCTGGTATCTCTTCACAATGTTTGCAGCAAGATCTGACCATCAAATAAGGTTCTTTAGTTGTGAAAGAGGTGGAGTAAGGAAGAAGACCCTAGCTTTCATCATAGTGTCTTGAAGTACAATGAAATAGTATTAGACAAAAATGTGATAGCTGAAGTGTGACAAGCTGAGGATGTGGTAAGGTGGTATCACTTGAAGAGAATTGAGTAGAGCAACTGATGTAGCTGCCACTGTTTGTCTGTTGGTAGCAATAAGATATTGACATTTCCAATGTATGGTCCAATATATTTTCCCATCAAGGCTATGTGCACTGGATATGTAATTAATTATCTCCATTTTACAAAGACTACAAACTCTGAGGCTTATCAATGCTTACTTCATAAGTGGTAGTTAATAATCATACTTTATACTGTATTGTATAATCTCAAATTACCCATGTTAGTGCTTTTTAAAGTTTATTGTGGCAAGAATACATGACAACAATAAGAACACTATATTCTTAATTTTTATTACGTTTGTTTTTTGTTTTGTGTGTGTGTGTGTGTGTGTGTGTGTGTGTGTGTGTGTGTTCATGCATACTTCATAGTGTGTACATGGAGGTCAGATGATGAGTGACATTGCTCTGTATGCTGTGAATGTGTTGCTCTGATTGGTTGATAAATAAAATGCTGATTGGCCAGTAGCCAGGCAGGAAGTATAGGCGGGATAAGCAAACAAGGAGAATTCTGGGAAGAGGAAGGCTGAGTCAGGAGTCATCAGCCAGACATAGAGGAAGCAAGATGTGAAGGCAGAACTGAGAAAAGGTACCAAGCCATTTGGCTAAACATAAATAAGAATTATGCGTTAATTTAAGTGTAAGAGCTAGTTAGTAATAAGCTTGAGCAAATGGCCATACAGTTTGTAAACAGTATGTCTCTGTGTATTTACTTGAGTCTGAGTGGCTGCAGGACTGGCAAGTGAAAGAGATTTGTCCTGACCATGGGCCAGGCAGGACACAGGAAAACTTCATCTACAGTCAGAGGACAACTTTCAGAGTCAGTTCTCTGTTTTCACCAGGATCAAACATGGGTGGTCAGACTTAGAGGCAAGCACTTTTACCCAATCAGCCAACTTGTTGATCCTATAGTATTGACTTTTTAAGGATAAAATACAATATCATTGACTGTAGAGTTGTGCAGAAAATCATCTAGAACCTACTCTTAGGTCTAAAGTTCTAGCAGTTTAGTGGAAACGACCCACTGATTACCAGTTTCCCTTTCCTATTCCTCTTACTTTCAACGGTTCCAGCTCTACCTTTTTAATTCTGTGAGTTTAACCATTTTTGATGCCTTATATAAATGGAATCATGCAGTATCTTCTATGTATAACTAGCTTATTCCATTTGGCATAATGACCTCAGGGCTTATATATGCTCATGCATATTGCAGAGATTTCCTCCCTTTTAAGGCTGAATAAATTCAGTTGCACCACATTTATGCAATTATTCTCAGGTTGAAGGACATTTAGGTTGTTTCCACATTTCAGCTACAGTGACTAGTGTTTCAATGAACATGAGAATGCCACCATTCTTCAGACCCTGATTTCATTTCTTTGAATTGTCTACCTCAAAGTGAGGTTGGTGAATCCCAGTAATAATGTTCAAATATCAATAGGGATTTGAAAAGTTGGAATAATTTATCCAGCTTAGTGGCATTAATTATGTTCATAGTATTATTGAACCATCTTCACTGTTTGTGGCTATTCCCATTACACCAAACAAAAGCTGTCCCCAATGAACAATAATCCCCATTACTCTAAATCCAATCCCCATGAGCCTTTTAGCTGTCATTCTAGGTTTTATATATATAATGGGTTTACACACACACACACACACACACACACACACACACACACACACACAGTGGGGATATATATATAATAAAGTTATATATATGTATGTATGTGTATAAATGTATATGCATATATATGAGGTTATGTAAGGCTTATATCCTATACTAGTTACATTTTTTCATTCCTTGAAAATTTAACATATTGATGTAATGCTCGCTATCTGTAGAGCCCCTCTACTGGAACATCCTCCTAACTTCATATCCACCTTTGTTTATTTGCTTTTATCATAGCATCCTGAGTTCTATCAGTGATCTCTGCTTGTGCCTATGTTTGAAACCATACATGGGCACATGGGCAACCAACCAGTGGTCACATCCACAAAGAAGAGTGACTCTCTCTTCCTCAGCAGTCATTAACTACCAGTAGCCTCCCCATTAAAGATGGGGCCTCAGGGCCCCTTCTCCATCTACATTGGGATTTTGATTGACTTGGTCTTGTTCAAGTCTTGCGTAGGTAACCATAGGTGCTGAGATTTGATGTGTGCAGCAGTCATATCCTATCCAGAATTCTGCATTATTTAAAGTATATACTTGAGAGTGAAACAGAAAGGTCATCTATCTATTCTATTTTGAACCCTTTGAGGAAAGACTAAATTATCTTCCACAGAGGCAATATGATCTTGCCTGCAAAGTTTGAGGGTTCAAGTATTTCCACATTCTCCCTGCATTTGTTTCCATTTTAAAGTCACAGAAACTGCTGTGCACAAGGAGCGGTTCCTCACTGGTTCCACTGGCCACTCATGTCTCTTGTTTGAATAAACCTCCATTCACATACTCTGCCCATTTGGAGGTTTGAATGGTGTTTTCAAATTGAGTGGTTGGAATTCTCTATATATTCTGGATCTTAAACACATATTGGATATGAATGGCAATAGTTTATCCAATCTGAAAGTTTTCTTTTCCATTTTTTGATTATATCATTTGATGGACAAAAGATTTCTATCTTGAAGAGGTCTCATTTATGTACTTTTAAGTTTTTCATTTAAGGCCCTGGGGTGTGTCAAATCTAAGAGTCCACACTGATATATATCCATGGTGATTCATATTTAATTCTGCAGCTATTTCTAAGGATTTTAGCATATGTGTATGTGCATATGTGTGGGCATGAAAAGCATATTTTGATTTCTGATGTGACCTAGAGCTTATGTATTCCTTTACATGTAGAATTACATTTTTATTAGTATGATATGTTGAACAAGCGAATTCTAACTTGCTGAAAGGACTTAGTACCTTTCTTGGAAATAGAGCTTGGAGTCTCTTTAGACTCTGTTTTATTCCACTGGTGTATCTGTGTCTCCTTATGCCAGTACTATACTGATCCAATTATTGTAGCCATGTACCACTACTTACTTTTAATCCTATGAACTAACTGCAGTCAATCAACTATCCTTTCCAGTTCATGTCTTTTTCCTCTATGTGTTTGAAAACACCAATCAAATGTTTCATAGCTAGGTAGTACAGAGTTGTGATCCTTCCATTAAGGAACAAATTTGCTTTGGTACACTGGTTTTATGATGTATAGCCTAGTACGTTGACCTATTATCTCTTGAAACAGAACCACTAAAAAGGATAGAAATGGTGATAGCCAAGTTCAAGTGAAAGAAGATAAAGAAATATGTACCCAGGAACTATTTCAACATGGTCTGAAAATGATTAAGACAGAGATGACTACATTTGGAAATTATTAACATCAAAACATTTAAAAATTTTTAATTATCTTTATTTTATTTATATGAGTATTTTGTTTCCATGTATGTATGTATACAGTATGTGCACCCAGTGCCCACAGTGGGCAGAAGAGGGCCACAGATGCCCTGAAACTCTAACTGAGGATGATTGTGAGCCATCAGGTAGATGCTGGGTACTAAACCTGGGTCCTCTGCAAGAACAGTAAGTACTCTTAACTGCTGAGACAACTTTACAGCCCTACATCCAAATATTTGTGGTTGTAGTTTTCTAAAATTTACCTGCCAATAAAGTGGCAGTTTTAAGTTTTCCTCCAAGATCCATGACTTCAGAGCCCTAGGTAGTTGGCTAGGTCTCCAGTACCAGGCATGATTTCCCTCTACTTAAGGAGGTCTTAAGTTCATTTAGAGAGTGGCTAGTTACGACGAATGTGTATGTGCCGATACTGCACCCTTAGGGTTACTGTGCTATGCTCTTTGTTGTTGTGGCTCATAGGTATCATACCTAGACAGGACTATTGGTTGCTTCCCTCCTCTGGAAGCTTGCATGGGAACACCTAGTACCATGAAAGCCAGTCCTCATGGAAGAGGCTTACGAATAAGGTCCAGCTCAGGGGCTCTGGGACTCTCTCTGAAGTGTGGGATGTCTTCAGCAATTTGAATTTACCTTCCATGCTTGGAGAGCAAGCAAGAGTAATGCTAATAGCCTGTAATATTTTAGGAGTCTCATGGACAACCCTGACCAACTATTATATTCTAAATATTTGATCTTATACCTCCAGATAAGTATAGTCCTTACTTACAAGGAAATTTCTCTTTGTAATAGACAATAACCATTTCAGAAAAGCACAGCCAATCAAAATCAGTGTTGTGGAGCCCTGTCCAAATGGATCCATCTATAATACAACTCTTACACCTAAGGCTCAGGGATAATTGCAGAAAAGGGGAGAAAGGATTGTAAATGCCAGAGAATGAGGGAGTTTGCTGTGAGATTGTGTCAGAATCTACAGCCACAAGGTTTCACCAAGATGACTGCCTAAAAATGAACTGAACAAGAACAACAAAAATAGACATGCTAAAGTATATGGAATAAAGTTCATAAGGCCTAACCTACACAAAGAACTGTAGGCAACTAAGGAATTCTGAGAGTGAGGGGAACAGACTTCCTCAGGGAAGAGCCTATCAACTGATTATCCAATGCCAAATGGTCATCCCTGAAAATATATATACATGTTAAACAAGCAAATCCTAATTTGCTGAAAGGACTTAGTACCTTTCCTGGAAATAGAGCTTGAAATACTATACATATTGAACAGATTGTATTTCACATAATGATAGCTCTGATAATGAGGTACATGAACTTAAATATTAGTAACAGTTAATCTAGAAGGAAGTTAATACTTGCTGTAATTTGAAAAACGTCTATCAGCTTTAGGAGAATTTGTGTTCTTTGGCTTCTTAAATGACAGGGCCAAAGAGCAGACTCTAGGAAATATACTTTATATTTTACTCCCCAGTTGACAGGTCTGAAGATCTTCAGATTCCTTGAGGTCCACATACTCTGTTGACCATGTCCTTCTCGCTCTACCACTTTGTTTGTTGTGTTTTTTAGATGTCAGTTTATCTGAGAATCCTCATATAGCTTGATTGTCAGTGAGATAAAAATAATCACAACTTGTATGTAGTGTGGGAAATGTTTTAGTGAGGGAAGATGAACTCATAGCCCTAGTATTGAAATCCAACTGAGTTTAGTAACAACTTTCACTTCTAAATGTTCTGGGCAAACAGCTGAACATATTTTTATTACAGTCTTCCTGCCAAATAATTATAAATTTTGAGGCATCATTGTATCTTTATATACATCCAACCAAATACCTTGGTTAATTTGTTACTGCAAAATTATATAACCCATGAAAGCAAGATCAAAAGTGATTTTTTTTCAAAACTAATTATTTTTTCTTGGTAAGTATCCTCCTTTCTAACTTAATCTGGCATATCTACAGAACTAACAGTTTAACTTCCTAACCATCCGTTTTGATATTTGAATGAAATTAGTCACATTATGTGTAAAAAGTATCCTGGATTTAAGCTGCTGTGGCTCCTTGGTATTTTCAGCTACTGGACTTCAGAACCATGGAAATAAACTCATTCTTAGGTAATTCTCTCTCTCTCTCTCTCTCTCTCTCTCTCTCTCTCTCTCTCTCTCTCTCCTGCTAGTCTTCAAAATTCACTACTCTACTAATAATTTGTTTGTTAGGTTTAGTTTTTGTTTTTTAATTTCCCAAGACCTCTTTGTGCTGCCCAGATATTCTTGGATGTGTGGTCTTCTATTGGAGTATGGTCCACTTAGCAAGGCCTACACTCTTAGAGAAAACTGTCCCCTCCCCCTTCCACATAGCTAACAATTGTCAGCAGTTCTTTGGCTAGGGGTGGGATTATATTTATATATATATATATACAACTCCCCTCTTCATGTGGGGATTTGATATGTTCTTGATTTCCATGGAGATTAAAAACAAATAGAACAGAAATGGCATGAAGTTGGGTGAGTATGGAAGAGGGTAGTTCTGGGAAGGGATGTGGGGAAGGAAGGTAAATATGATTTTTTTCTTAAGTTGTAAAAGAAAAGAAAAATCACATCCAAAGGAAAATGTCTTCCTCTGCATGTGAGAGGGGCATAAACTGTGCACACTGTAAGATGTTGGATTGTTGTGCACAGTGAACTATTTGATCTTGTTTTCTTCTATTGTGATGGCTCTGCATTTGTTCTTTGCATGTTCAAAGATCCCTTAGAAGCCAGTGAGATGTATCTGTGAAGACAAAGGCAGCTGAATGTCTTCCAAAAGCAGCCCATAAGAGGGAGAGATGCTTCCTCTTCCTCACAGAATGTAGATGTTATAGAACTCTGAATGTTTTCCGTCTCCCACATCAAACAAGCACCCAAGAAGGTGCAAACGAAGCTTCTAAATCTGCTCTGAATATCTGACAATTTCTATGAATATTTTTAGCAACTCTTCCCTTAGGAGGGATTTTCTTGCTTCAAATTCTTATAATAATTGGATTTTACATATTCTGTGAAGTTTATTAATGGCTTGCATTTGTGTTGAAGACCCTTGGCATTTATGGATTTAGCATAAGCAGTTTTGACTGTTTGCAGATGACCCTGATAGTTCATGACACGCTTTGATTTCACATTGTGCTGAGGCACATATTGAAATGGAGCACACAGACAAGCTGATGTGTGGGAGCAAGTCATGTAGCTAATGGGTAATTCTAACTCACTGCCTGACACCCACATCTCAATATGCTTAGATTATTCTCTCTTCACTGGTTTATGGTAATTCATCTGTAGCAAGTGAAACCTTTGCTGCCTCATGAAAAATGCCCATAACTCACAGAAAAACTTCAACAAGGTTGAAAAGAAGGGTAACAGACATGGTGACAATATGCACAAAAGGAAACCAAAATGAAATGTAATTCCAGAGGAATTCAGAGAGATTTTTGAAAGGATAAAAAATTTTCAGAGCTAAATTCAGGGATGTAAGATAGATTTCAGCTCTCAGACCAACATTTACTGGCTTATGAGGCTGTGTACACAGTATATTATGCATTATAATTTTTGTATTCTTTTCTTTTTTTGCTCTATTTCCTGCCACCATACAGAAATAAGTTGGAAAATCAATTTAGATAATATTATCAGTTGATTACTCGATATGTATGTCTATCACTCCAATGTCCTCACAGACCCATGGTCGTTTTCTTTATCCTCATTTCTGAAGATCTGTATTTAGTGGCATTTGCATGAATCCTGAATATACCAAGCCAAGGCCTGCATTCCTCCTCCAATTTATGGTTTAGCAGGTCTGCTCAACATTTTGACATTGCAGTATGATATCATCATCTATAAAATCCATAAATGAGGTTCCACCAGTTGTTGAAAGAGCAGTAAAATAATGCAACACCTTCCCCCTCTCTCTCCTTCTCTCTCTCTCCCCCCCCTCTGTGTGTGTATGTGTGTGTGTGTGTGTGTGTGTGTATGTGTGTATGTGTGTGTGTGTGTGTGTGTGTGTGTACATATGTGTGTGAGTGTGCAGGTACTCATAGAGGCTAGAAGAGGCTTCTTGGAGCTAATGTTACACGTAGTTCTAAGCTACCCAATGTGGGTCCTGGGAACCAAACTTGGAACCTCCAGGGAGCAGTGAGCCCTAATGGCTTCACAGTCAACTCTCTAGAGCCAACCTCATATTTCCATAAGTTACTATTTGTGTTAGCTTCGTTCACAGATATTCTTTGGTTGCTATGTGGCCTGTGGCCTGCAGGTTGGACATGCCTGTCAGAGCATCTATATTAAAATTTCCTCACAAAATGAAAGGGAAGGGCTTAGATTCTTTACAGAAAGGAAGTGTTACATTCTTTCCTCATCCCTTCTTACCCTCTGTCTCTCAGTCTCTGGGAATCCTTTCATTCTTGTTCAGCCTTTCACTCATGTCTACTAAATACCAACACAAGGGCACACAATCTTGTCACTAAAATACACCTTGTAAGCCAAAAAGAAACCTTCTTTAGGGTATATTAAATATTGAGGATATTAGGGTGAACTATAGAAACAGTACTTTTTAGGGTGGAATTGAGTCTTTTTTGAGAAACACATGAATAAAATCTACTCTCACCCTGTTCTGATTATGTGAATATTTTTTGTTAAAATCTGTTTTTGAGCAAGAACAGTACATTCTGTGTTTCTCTGGCATAATTTTCCCAACTGCACTATGCACAGGAGGTAGGAACGTCATCCTTTCATCTCTGGAACTCTGTGAACCTAAGCACATATTTGCATATCAAATCTCTATAAATCTTGATCTAAATATGTTGATTTTATGAATAAACTTAGCACAATTTCCACCACGGCTTTGACAAATTCTTTACTAATCCCTCCACTTCCATACCTTGTAGTAACCTTTGACCTGACTTGTCCAACATATTAAAGAATGTATTACTTAGAATTTATATAAGAAACCTAAGTATAAGAAATTTAGCCTAAGTTTAGTTGCACGTGTGAACAAAATTAAGCCATTTTGTCTATATAATTACCCTTTGAGGTGTTGATTTTCTCTGTGGTTTTGTTCATGCAATCCTCAACAAACTATGCATCTGTTCAGTTCAATTAAACACCTAATTAATTCAACTGAGAGAAACAGTAAAACCACTTATCTGACCCAATTGATCAGCCAGTTCAATTGAAACATCTCATCTACCACTTACTCAGGATGGAATGAGTTGGACATTTTTTCCCTTGGTGAAAAAAAAGGGAGAATTTTCCAGAATTGACTGCATCAATAAATTACTTTCACATTCTGAAGATGCAGCTTTATTCAGTAATAGAACAGCAAGCAGCACCATGCTTGATCTGAGCAAATGAAAATGATCAGTTTATAAAGCTTGAGGGGGGAGATAATATGATTATACTTGAAGAGATGATAGATAGGAGCTTTCTAAAATGGATGGAAAGATAGTTTGGGTTCAATCAAGAAAGCTGGCAATTGGAATCTTTCCTTTTATGAAGGAGAAGGACTTGCTAGGGTCAGGAGCAGACTAACAAAGGTTTCTTCAATATGATCCAGAGGAAAATGAATTCAGAATACCCAGAGGAACTTTAGAAGTTAGAGATATAATTCTAAACATTTTACTATGGGATGAAGCAAAGTTCAAAGTAGGTATAGCATTCCCTTTGAAGAGATGGAATGTTATGGAAGTGACTGAGATCGTCTATTTAGCAAAGATGATTTGGACAATATAAGCCTCATGAAGACCCACTCAGGTGGTGTTTCACAGTGTATCCAGGGGTTTTCTTAATTTGTGTCTTCTTCATCTTTGTTTTTCCTTTTTATTTGTTCTTATACAAAGTCTCTCCTTCCTCAGAATCACCTTTGGAGCATTTTATATACACTCTCTCATCTTTTCATATGCCACCTCTGGGAAAGAATTATTATATAAGAGTTACTCCATTCAGACTCTCAATCCAATCCCTTATCAACCTGCTCTTTTTATGCTTTGCAGGGATTGTCATAGGTGCTTTCACAGACCAAGACATATGCAGAAAAGCTTGTGAAAACATGGAGGGTTTATGTGGAGTAAAAAGAAAGGAAAATGAGAATACTGAAATTGAGAATGAATTTTTGCTGTTTGGGCTCAAGGCATAGTACTTAGAAATTTTACTTACAAGACTTGAACATCACTTTCTTTTCTCCCTTTCCCCAAAATCTCTGGGAAAATATTCTTTCTTCTTTGATATGCATTGAACAACATCTCTGTTTCATGAACATATCTGCCTTTAATATCCTCTGTTTTGTAGTATATCCTTAAAAACCACTCAAGTTCCTCTTCCCATTTTTCACACTCCGTAGGAGATAATGTTTTACCCAGCTTGTTTCCTAGAATATTTTTTTGAGGAATAAAGTTCAATTTCAAGTCTCCTCTTCTCAGAGGTAATTACTCATTCAAAATTCCTGTGAATGTTCCTATCTTTGAAATATTTACCTTGTATGTGCATAGTCATAAACAATATATAATAGAGTTTCAGGCTTGCATCAGTCACATACAAATTTCTTTCAGGTTGAACAGGTGCCCTGAAGCTTGCCCAGTTATAGTCTTTCTCATTTATAATTTCTATATCTAGGCTTCTATGAATATCTCTGTGTGTTACTTATTTGTATAGCTGCAGTAATCTCCTTAGCTCTTGATTAGGGAGGTTTGTAATTTTTAAACTTTTCTGATTGATGGCTGTGTGTAAAAAGTCCCAGTCGATAATGATAGACTAAAAACCTTGTCAATTTTAATGCATTTTAATTTGCATCTTATCACTAATATTTAAAATGAGCAAGTACTCATGTTTGTATTATCTAGGACAAATTCCTCTCCCATGGACTGTATGTTTGTAGCCATCTTTCTGTACAGTGTTGGTCCTCCTTTTGATGGCTTAATTATTAGATTTGTCAGTCTCTAAACATCTTACCTTTGCTGCTTGCTGACATTTATCCCAGAAGCTTCTCTTTGTTTCTCTGCAATTCAATTTCTACTCAGGAAAAATGGGAAGACTAACAGGGCCAACAGTTTTGCTGTAAAAGTTGAACATTGAAATGCTCAGAACAGTGTCTGATATGTAGTTAGATTGGGTTACCAAATTATTTAAAAATTACTACAAAACGTTAATGGTTTTCCTTCATCAGCTGTTTCTTTTTTCTATACATATATTTTTTTTAAATTTTAATGTGGCAAAGTCTCCCTTGTGACTTTTGGGTTTTGTGCCTTGTTTGGGAAAGTGTTCTGTGCTCTTCTGTGCAGTCCCTGCTTGGCTCTCAGTTTCTCTGACATCACTTGTTTAGATTCAGTAATCTACAAGTGAGGTCAAGTGGTGACTGGATTGCTCTCTCCAACATGTTTGACTTAGTCCTACCCTGGTTATTCCATCCATGTTGGGATATGGGGAAAAGTTAGTTTTCTGGTGTAAGATTACAATTAGGAGGAACAAGTTTTGGTACTGTGGTGTGTAGCAGGTCACCACATCAAACTTTAATGCAGCATGTATGCCTCTTTGGAGGAAAAGATTTTTAGTGTTTGCACAAAGTGAGATGGCAATGTTAATTGCTTATGTTTGATTATGACATGGGGAATACATGCATTTATAAATGATATTGTATCCTAATTTAGTTTGGGTTTCTATTGCTGCAATGAAACACCATTATCAAAGCAACTTAGGGGAGGAAAGGATTTATTTGACTTACAGGACTGTTCTTCAATGAAGAAAGTCAGAACAGGAACTCAAACATGGCCTGAACCAGGAGACAGGAGATGATGCAGAGGCCATGGAGGGTGCTGCTTACTGGCTTGCTCCTTGTGGCTTACTCAGCTTGCATTCTCATTGAACTCATGACCACCAACAATGGGTTGGGGCCCTCCCTCATCATTCACTAATTAAGAAAGTGTTGTACAGGATTGTCCTGCAGCCTGATCTTATAGAGGCATTTTCTTAGTTGTGGTTCCCTCATCTCAGATGGCACTAGCTTCTGTCAAGTTGATATAAAGCTATCCAGCACAAACCCCATAAGAACGTACAGTTACTCTGTGACAATACATTTTAAAAAAGCATTTCAGGGCTTAATATAAAACCATGCTCTTCTATTTTCTAATTATAGCCTACCTGGAAATGAAATGGCATTGGGCTTTAACTGTATCATTTCCATTCTGAGAAACAAACTCTCTGTGTCATTATTAAGTTTCCGGGTTTTCCCTTCTCGCTGACTCACTCTGTCTTTAGCCTCTGTCATACCCCATGTTTCCATTTATAGTTGGGATTATTTGAAGTCTCTCTACATTGTGCCACTGATCGGCTTGTCTGTCCTTATAACCTTTCAATTTCTGATCTTTTCAATTTTCTGTCCTGGGTCCTCAAAAATTATTTTCTTTTGGTGCCTTTAAAAACGTCTTTGCTTCAAAGACTTAAAGTTCTTGTCATACAGGTCTTTCACTTTCTTAGTTAGAGTTACCCCAAGGAATTTTTTATTATTTGTGGCTATTGTGAAAGGGTGATGTTTCTCTGATTCCTTTCTCAGCCTGTTTATCATTTGTATATTGGAGAGCTACTAATTTAAAAATGACAATCTTAACCAAAAGTAATCTACAGATTCAATGCAATTCCCATCAAAATTCTAACACAATTATTCACAAATCTTGGAAGAACAATACTCAACTTCATATGGAAAAGCAAAAAACCCAGAATAGCCAAAACAATCCTGTACAATAAATCAACCTCTGGAGGCATCACCATCCCTGACCTCAAGCTCTACTATAGAGCTATAGTAATAAAAACAGTTTGGTATTGGCATAAAAACTGACATGTGGACCAATGGAATTGAATTGAAGACCCTGACAATAATCCACACATTTATGAATACATGGTTTTTGACAAAGAAGCCAAGACTGTGCAGTGGAAAAAAAGAAAGCATCTTCAACAAATGGTGCTGGCATAACTGGATGTCAACCTGTAGATGACTGCAAATAGATCCATATCTATCACCATGCACAAAACTCAAGTCCAAGTAGATCAAAGTCCTCAACATAAATCTAGTTACACTGAACCTGATAGAAGAGAAAGTAGGAAGTAGTCTTGAATGCACTAGCACAGGAGACCACTTCTTAAATATAACACCAGTAGCACAGGCCCTGAGATCAACAATTAATAATTGGGATCTCCTAAAACTGAGAAGCTTCTATAAGGCAAAGGACATGGTAAATAAGACAAAATGACAACCTATAGAATGGGAAAAGTTCTTTACCAACCCCATATCTGACAGAGGGCTGACCTCTAATATATATAAAGAACTCAAGAAACTAGACATCAAAATACCAAACAATCCAATTTAAAAAATGGGCTACAGAGATGAACAGAGAATTCTCAACAAAAAATGGGCTACAAGCCAGGCAGTGGTGGTGCACGTCTTTAATCCCAGCACTCAGGCAGGAGGCAGAGCTAGGCGAATCTCTGTGAGTTTGAGGCCAGCCTGGGCTACCAAGTGAGTTCCTGGAGAGGCGCAAAGTTGTTACACAGAGAAACCCTGTCTCAAAAAAACAAACCTTTTTGGCAGGCGCTGTGCACGCCTATAATCCCAGCACTCAGGAGGCAGAGGCAGATGGATCTCTGAGTTCGAGGCCAGTCTGGTCTACAGAGCTAGTCTAGGACAGGCTCCAAAGCTACAGAGAAACCCTGTCTCGAAAAACAAAAACAAAAACAAAAACAAATGCGCTATAGTGCTAAACAGAGAATTTTCAACAGAAGAATATCACATGGCTGAAAGACACTTAAGGAATTGTTCAATATCCTTAGTCATTAGGGAAATGCAAATCAAAATGACTCTGAGATACCATCTTACACTTGTCAGAATGACTAAGATCAAAAACACTGATGTTTGAGAGGATGTGGAGCAAGGGGAATACCCCTCCCTCCACTGTTGGTGGGAGTGCAAACTTGTATAGCCACTTTAGAAATCAGTATGGTGGTTTCTCAGAAAATTGGGAATCAATCTACCTCAAGACCCAGCTATACCACTCTTGGGCATATACCCAAGTAATGCTCAGTCATACCACAAGGATGCTTGCTCAACTATGTGTGTAATAGCATTATTCGTAATAGCCATAACCTGGAAACAACCTAGATGCCCCTCTACTGAAGAATGCACAAAGAAAATGTGGTACATATACATAATGGAGTACTACTCAGCAGTAAAAAACAAAGACATCATGAAATTTAAAGGCAAGTGGATGGAACTAGAAAATATCATCCTGAGTGAGGTAACCCAGACTCAGAAAGACAAACATGGTATGTACTCACTTATAAGTGGATACTAGATGTAAAGCAAAGGATAACCAGACTACAACCCACAGCTCCAGAGAAGCTATGTAACAAGGAAGACTCTAAGAGGGACACATGGATCACCCTGGGAAGAGGAAATAGATGAGATCTCCTGAGTCAATTGGGAGTGAGGGGGCCAATAGAGGGTAGGGGATGGGGGATGAGAACATAAGGGAATGGATGGTCAAGCTGGAACAGGGATGGAATGGGAGAGCAATGAAATAGATATCTTTATAAAGGAAGACATCATGGGGATAAGGAGAAACCTGGTGCTAGGCAAGTTCATAGGAATCTACAAGGATGACTCCAGCTTAGACTACCAGCAATAGTGGATAGGGTGCCTGAGCTGGCCTACCATGGTAATCAGATTAGTGAATACTCTAACTATCATCATAGAGCCTTTCTCCAGTAACTGATGGAAACAGATTCAGAGATCCACAGCCAAGTACCAAGCCAAGCTCCAGAAGTCCAATCGAAGAGAGGGAAGAGGGATTCTATGAGCAAAGGCATCAAGATCATGATGGGGGAAAACCTACAGATACAACCAAACTAAGCTAGTGGGAACTCATGAACTTATGACCAACAGCTATGGAGCCTGTATGGGACTGAACTAGGCCCTCTGCATAAGTGAGGCAGTTGTGTAGCTTGGTCTGTTTAAGGGGCCCCTGGCAGTGGGAATATGATCTATCCCTGGTACATGACCTGGCTTTTTGGAGCCCACTATCTATGAGGGCACCTACCACAGTCTTGATGCAGGGGAAGGGGCCTGAACCTGCCTCAACTGAATGTACCAGGCTTTGCTGACTCCCCCTGGGAGGCCTTACCTTTTTGGAGGAGGGGATGGAGGGTAGGTTGGTCAGGAAGGCTAGGGGTAAGTGGGAGGTGTGATGAGAGGGAAGTCTGTGGTTGGAATATAAAATGAATAAAAAGTTTCTTAATACAAAAATAAATAAATGTTTTTTTGCTTTCTGAATGACACCACCCCTTTCCTTTATGTATGTTTGTTCAAAACAAAACTTGGAAGCATTTATATTTTCCAGGTGCTTATAATCTTCATTTGTATTTATGAAGGAATATTTTTGTTACATTGGTTTCCAGGGTAATCCTGGAGACATGCTAATTATAGACATTTAACTCTATAGTGGATGCTTTAGTGGAAGACTGAATATTTACCATGAAACCAGCTCTTAAGAGCAGGATGCTTTGACACATGTTTGCAAGTAGGATTTCCACTAATGTTCCTATGAAATAGAGAGATGCTTTCAGTCAATGCTTGTTGCCTCTATACCTCTTCTGATATCTGATTAAAAAAAAACAGATTTTAATAAAGAACAAACTTATTTCTATAGTACTTTATTTATTCCCTGAATATTTTGTTCACTTATATAGTCATACCCACTCACCAATACCTCCCTCCAACTCCCCCTGGATTCCCACACTCCACATTCCTCCAAAGTTTATGTTGTAGCTAGAGTTTTCCTGCCTTGCCCACAGTCAGGACAAATCTTTGTCACCCGCCAGTCCCACAGCCACTCAGACCCAACCAAGTAAACACAGAGACTTATATTGCTTACAAACTGTATGGCCGTGGCAGGCTTCTTACTAACTGTTCTTATAGCTTAAATTAATCCATTTCTACAAATCTATACCCTGCCACGCAGCTTGTGGCTTACCAGCATCTTTTCATGCTGCTTGTCAGGGTGGCAGCTGGCAGTGAGTCCTTCTGCCTTCCTGTTCTTTTATTTCTCCTCTCTGTTAGTCCCGCCTATACTTCCTGCTTAGCCACGGCCAATCAGGTTTTATTTATTGACCAATCAGAGCAACTTGACATACAGACCATCCCACAGCACAGCCAAGTGCAGAGCATCTCAGACACCTGCACTCAGACCCCGTTGTCCTAATCATCCTCTATGTGGACCTGCTGGGTAAAGCCACAAGGAACCTGAGAACGGGCTCCCACAGGACATACAGAACATTCCACAGCATTATGTCCTCTTTTTCTTTTAAGCTAATAATCCACCGAGTTCAGTTGATGCTGTCTGTATGCCCATGGAGCAGGGTCATCTACTGGGTATGGGCAACCTACCAGCAGTCATGTCCTCAAAGGGGTGATTCTTCCTAATCTTCAACAGCTATCAACTGCCAATAATTTTTTCCATCAAGTGTGGGTCTTTAGAAGACCTTCTACTATTTATGCTATAATTTTGATTGGATTGATCTTGTGCAGATATTGTACAGGTAACCACAAGTGCTAGGTACTAATGCATACAGCAGTCATGCCAATGTCCAGGAGTCTGCATTCAACAGCTCTCCCCACCCACAACAGCCAGTTCTTACTTTCTGCCTACTTCCCCACGATAGAACGTGCCTATTTAAACTCCATGAAGTTCTTTAAAAATATCCCAGAGCTTATCATTTGCCTAGGAAAAATTGAAGTGCATGTAAAGAGCCTTTGGTATTAGAAATTAAATGTCTTGAAATGGCCATGTCACTATTATTGTTTAGGACAAACTGATGCAATCCCGCTCACAGTGCCATTCACAGATTGAAAACCTATTCGGTTCTTGATATAAAAGAGTATATCGTATTTCAGAGTCCTGAGTCTGCAGTGGATTGATTTGCTGCCATGGATTTCAACAATCCATTAGGGAAGGAGGCAGAAATAGTGAATTAATTTGAAACCCTTTGTTGATGTGGATGAAGTGAGAAAAGTATTTATAAAACCATTAATCATACTTCAAAATATACTTGAAAATGAATCAGAGGACAGATGTAATAACTGCATCTTCGTCAGCTTAGGCTCAGCACTTTGAAAAGTCTTATTTAAGTGTTACCATGTTGTACCTGTTTTTTTTTTTCAATTTCTTTTATTTTGATAAATATATCTTGTCACAGAGCTATCTGTGCAGCCATGAGAAATAGATTCTTACTCAATAGACTAGGTTTACATCCAGTTTCAATGAATTGAAGAAGAAAAAGAAAAAAAACCAATAAACTCTGAAATTGTAAATCAGGTCAAACATAATTTTTAATATAATATAAAAAGGTGCTGTGGAGTCATACCCTCTTGGTACTTTTTTTAATAATTTTTAAATTTGATTCTATCATTTCTCTTTACCTTCAGGTCACTTACTGAAGAAAGACTAAAAGAAATTGTGCTATTTTTCTTTCTCTTGCGTTACTATTTTCTTTTTTAAAATTAAAATATAATTACATCATTTACCACTTCCCTTACCTGCTTCTTACTCCTTCCCTGTCCCCTTCCTCCCACTTAAATTCATAGCTTCTTTTTCTTTGTTATTTGTACATATATATGCATAAATATATCAATACAACTTGTCCAGTCCATTGAGTGTTGCTTGTATGTATATGATTTCAGGGCTAATGATTGTGTGTTGGATAAATAATCAGAGGGAGGACTCATCCTTGGGGAAAACTGTTTCTCCTTAGTTGTATGTGGTTTGCTTAGAGGTGGAACCATGTGAGAATTCCCCCTTTTTTTTATTAAGAATTTTTTTTCATTCATTTTACACACCAATCAAAGATCCCCTTCTTCCCTCCTGTCCCTCCAGCCTCCCCCTCCCAACCCACCCCTTACTCCTTCCCACAAGAAGGCAAGTCCTCCCATGGGGAGGCACATTCAGTAGAGGCAAGTCCAGCCCTTTCCCCTGCCTCAAGGCTGCACAAGGTGTCCCATCATAGGTAGTGGGCTCCACAAAGCCCACTCATGCACCAGAGATGGATTTTGATCCTACTGCCAGGGGCCCTCCCAAGCAAATCAAGCTATACAACTGTCTCACCATGCAGAGGGCCTAGTCCAGTCCCATGTAGGCTCCACAGCCATTGATCCAACTTTCATGAGTTCTCTCTACTTTGGTTTGGTCAATCCATGCATGTTTCCCATCATGTTCCTGATGCACTTGCTCATAGAATCCCTCTTCTCACTCTTTGACTGGACTCCTAGAGTTCTGTCTAGTGATTGGGCTGTGGATCTCTGCATCTGCTTCCATCAGTCATTGGAAAAGTGTCAGGGGTGGGCTCATTCTCATGGACTGGGTCTCAGGCTGAAACTCCAAGGAATCTACAAGGATGACCCCAGATAAGCCTCCTAGCAATTGAAGATATGTAGCCTGAACTGGTCATCTCTTGTGACCAGACAAGACTTCCAGCGGATGGACTGGAATAGCTATTACACCCATGAACCCCAGCAATGACCACCATGGTCTCATATTTTCGTGGTAACCAACAACTGTCTAATTGAACTTAAGGCTACTCAACAGGAGAGAAATCATGCCTGGTACTGGAAACCTAGCCAACTATCAGGAGCTAGTTGAGATCATGGATATTAAGCAACCTACTATTCCCCTTAACTAAACCAGCATAATTCTGGATATTTATCATGATAGTTATGTTTCAAAGTATACAAGAGTCAATTTTTGATCTTTTAGATGCCATTGCAAATGTATCTTAATGATAAGAAATGTTTTAAGATAATAGGTAATTGGTATTTACCTGAAGTAAAAATAAAGAAGAAGCTGGGATGGCTGACCAAAAGTAGTACTCTTGATTTGCTGATTTAATATGTGAACAATGTTCTGGAATAGCATTGCTGGTTCAGTTTCCTGAAAGTGAAACTTGAACCTAATTGACCACATGGAAGTTCAAATAACATCTAAAGTTCAGTAATTAAAAATGTAACACTTTGTCTTCATTTCAAAATAAGGTAAGAGTAGAAGAAAATAGATTAAATATTGTAGAATATTAAATGAAAACCAAGACTGTATATTTTACTAAAATGACATTGCTATTAAAATAAGAAGATATAACAGGGGGCTGGAGGGATGGCCTAATGGCTAAGAGCATATACTGCTCTTGCAAAGGACCTTGGTTAAGTTCCAGCACCTATAACAGGCAGCTCACAGCAGCCTATAACTTCTGATGCCCTCTTCTGGCCTTTTTGGGACACTGTGCTCATGAGCAAATGCCTGCATTCCATATACACATAACTAAATTTTTAAAAAAAATTAGGCATAGGCACCAATCTATGAGTATAGCAGAATATCATTAGGGCTTCATCCAGCCACTGGTGGAAATAGAAACAGAGTCCCATAGCCAAACATTAGGCAGAGCTCAAGGATCCTTCAGAAGAGGGGGAGAAATGATTGTAGGAGCCAGAGGGGTCAAGGACATCACAAGAAGACTCACAGAATCAACTAACCTGGGCTCACGGAGGCTCAAGAGACTGAACTGACAACCAGGGAGGCAGCATGGAACTGACCTTAGTCCTCTGTATATATGTTATAGTTGTGTAACTTGATCTTCTAGTGGGACTCCTAACAGTGAAAGCTGGGGCTGTCTCTGACTCCGTTGCCTACTGTTGGCACCCATTCCTTCTACCAGATTGCCTCATCAAGCTTTAATGGAAGAGAAGGTGCCTAGTCTCACTGCAACTTGATATGCCATGGTCAGCTGATATCCACGGGAGATCTCCCCATATCTGGAGAGGAAGAGAAGAGGAGGAGTGGAGGGAGTGAGGGAAGGAGGGGATGGGAGAGAGAGGAGAGGAGAGGAGGAGAGGAGGGAGGGGAAACAGTTGGGATGTAAACACAAAAACAACAACTAAATAAAAACCAAAAAATAATGATAATGAAAGGTTCAGTTAAACTATTATCCCCATTTTCATCACCATTTTTGGAAAGTTCTCATTAAATTTCAAAGACTAGCATGGCATAAATAAGAAAGATATTTGTAAAATGGAACATTTCCCATAGATTATATAATCATATATTTTTCCAACCAAGGAAATTCAATTAAAACTGTCAGGAGAATTCAGTGAAGTCCCTATATTCAATAGGAATGCCACAGAAGTAACAGTAATTTCCCTTCATCTTAGGAGTAATTGGTTAGAATTTTTTCCCAGTAGACAAAAAATTTGAGAGACCTAAAAATAAACTTAATAGGAAAGATCAAAGGCCATGTGAAAAGAAAAGCATAAAATTTGAGAAGTGTTATACAAGTCTTGAGTAAATTGAGATGGAGGCAGATATTCTGAAATCACAATATTATACATATGTCAACCCTTCAAATTAATGTGTGAATTTACTATAAATATTTGGCAGATCACAGCATGCATGAATGTGTCAAAACCTGATGTAAGTGGATTTCACAAGATTGAGAGCTTATTTTTTCTAGCTACTGGGTTTCATGGACCGTATTTTATGTTGGCATGTCAGCGACTTTGAAAAAGGCCATACTATTAGGAAAGAAATAGAAGTCTGCAGAAAAAGTTATAATAACCCTCATTTGCTTTTAATTACAAAACATCTTTTGTGTTGTTTTATATTATAAATTTATAAAGCATCTATTGTGACCTGTAGCTTTATATGACAAATGGAAATAATTAATTTCTGTGTATGATTAGAATTCTATAAATAACTTGCAAAAGAGTAAAAGGATGATATCTTGAATTAATCTGTAGGTTCTTCCCCCTTGCATTTAACTTTATGTTGAAAGTTTCTCTTTCTAAAGCTGGAATTGTGTCTCATAGGTGATATAGTTCTTAGTTTATATATGTCATAGCACTGTAACACAGGGTATTTATACAATAGGTATTTAATAAATGCCCTTGGACTAAAGAGTATATAGTGTAAAAAAAATGTTACTTCTTTCCTGGTATTTATTTTGCATCTAGCTATTTCAATAAATTTTTATTACTGCTTGTTTGGATTTTTATTTGCATATAGGTGGCCATGAGTCTAAGGATGTGTGTACCTTCACCTTCTTCCTTGAGAGACAACCTCTTGCTGTTTGTATTTTATATTGCTAGACTAGCCCACCTGTCCTCCCATCGTGCCATAGGAGGGATGCCATTACAGATGTGAGAAGGTACTGTGTCTGGCTTCACAGGGGTTCTGGGGATCTGAAATCAGTTCCAGCACTTTATTCACTGAGCCATTTCCCTAGCCTCTCAGTTGTAGATTTTTATATTATTTTATTGAAAATAGATTTTTTTCTCATAAAATTTATCCCAATGATGGCATCTCTTTATTCCTCCTACTTCCTACTTACCTACCCTCCAAACTAAATCCATCCCATTTCTCTCTCTCATTAGAAAAAAAAACAGAATTCCAATAGTAAAATAAAATATAAGATAAAACAAAAACTAACACATCATAATTTAACAAAACAAAAAGAAAGAAAAGAGCCCAAGAGAAGGCACAAGAAACAGAGAACCACTCTTTCCCTTTAAATCCCAGGAATCCCATAAACAATGCTAAGCTGGAAGCCATGATATATATGCAAAGGATGTTCAGGATAAAAAGACAGAATATATATATATATATATATATATATATATATATAATATTATATAATAATAAATATAATAAGACAAAACTTTTAAAAAGGAAAATCCCTGACATGACATTGTGAGAGACAAGGAACCTCCAGAGATGCTGTTGAATTCATTTTCTGTTGTTCATCTACTGCTGGACATGCAGCCTACCTTTAAGAGTAGTTTGTTTCCCCAGTGAGATTCCCTTGGAGGCAACTAAATTTTCATTTGCAAGTGGTTATCCATTGGACATAGCTTCTGGGTTAGGGATGGGGCATGTGTCCACTTTTTTCAGTGCTAGGGCCTTATCTAATGCACACCCATGCAGGCCTTGTGCATGCCACCTCTGTCTCGATGAGTTCATATGTGCATTGATCGTGTTGATTTAGAGGGTCTTTTTTTTTAATTGGTGTTCTCCATCTCCTCTGACTCTTACACTTTTTCTTCCTCACCCACAAAATTCCGTGGGCCCTGGGGGAAGAGCTTTGATAGAGACATGCCTTTTAGGGCTGAGTGTTTCAAATTCTCTCATTCTCTGCATTTTCTGGCTATGGGTCTCTGTAGTTGTTCTCACCTATGAAGGAAAAAAGCTTCTCTGGTGATAACTGATCTATGAGTGTAGAAGAATGTCTTTAGGAGTCATTTTATTGCTTTGGGGGGGGCAGTGACATTTGGTTTTACCCTACGTCCCCGGGTTATCCATCTTAGGTTCTTGGTCACTTAAGCAATATTAATATAGGTTCCAGCTCATGGAATGGGCCTTAAGTCAAATCGGTTATTGGTTGGTTACACCCACAGGCTGTGTGCCTCTATTGCCCTAGCATATATTTCAGGAAGGACAGCATTGTATATCAAAAGGTTTGTGGCTGAGTTGGTGTTTATGTCTCTTTGGTAGTATGCAGAGCCCATTCCTGTAACAAAAAATGCTAGAAGACAGGGCTGAAGGCTCCATGTAGGAACCAGCTCAACTTCTCCATGTTCAATGACTTGTATAGGTATTATCTTCAGCAATGTGGCCTTGCCATTAGTTTGAGGACAGCAACCTATAGTCTTGGCAACAGCCTGAGTTGTTTGGGAATTTCTAATAGTATTCCTTTGACCAACAACTCAATTAGATGTAACCCAATCCCAGTACTGGAAACTTCATTAGGTGACAAGAGATAGCCATTGTGGCTCTGTTTCCCCATTATTTGTGAATCACAGCTAGATTGTCTTCATGTGTGTATACAATTTACGAAGCTTCTACTATATTAAGTTTCCATAATACCCCTCAAATGTCCCTTAGTTTTAGCTGTCTCTACCTATATTCTCTACCTTGTCCTTGTAAGTTTTGGCAAATACAATCAAAATTATTATTATACATATATATGTAATATTTTATTAATTTTTTGAGAAGTTCATTCATGCATATGATGCATTTAGATCATACTCACCATCATTCCTCCACTAACTCCTCTCCAACACTAAATCCCCTCCAACTTTGTGTCCCTTTTTTTGATAACCCACTCTCCATATACCCCTATATGTGAGGCCATCCAATGGTGTGTGTTTGATCTGCCAGGTCCACACCCCTAAAGAAAATTGAATCTCTCTTTCTCTCCAAGAAGACATCAATTGTCATTATCTCCTCAGCTAATGGTGGGGGTTAGTGAGCTTCTCATAACTCTAAGGTAGAATGTTGACTGGCTTGATGTTGTGCAGCTCTTGTGTGGGCAACTGCTGTTGCTATGAGTTCATGAGTACAGTTGTCCTGTTATCCAGAAGATACTGTTTCTCTCCAGTCCTCCTCAAGGCCCACTTTTCAGGCTTTCTGAGACCTCTTCTGTCATGGTCCCTGAACCTTGTGGAGAATAATGTTATATAGATGTCCCATTTGTGGCTGAGCACTATTGGAGGCTATGTTTTTAAAATGTGAAAATTGTTGCAAAAAATTGAAAAATAATAGAAATTGACTATGTGTTATTAAAATGTAGTTAATATACTCAAAAGAATATGATTCTGGCACAATTAAAATCTAGTGGTGTGGACTAGATTGGGATTTGAATCCAGATACTGTTATATTTATAGCATACTTTCTTTGTCTATGGGTTTCATTTTGCATATTTAAAGAGACTATTATGAGAAATGCTGTATAGATATTTTTCAGATTGCTGAAGGAACTTCATCCATTAAACTTAAATTAAAAATTTAAGGGTTCTGCTGAAAAACCAAGTAGAGATTGATGAAGGAATCTGCAATCTATTGCTGCATAGCCAATTACCTTAAGCTTTGTGTCCTGAAACATTAATGGTAATGATGTCACTTTTGTAGTTTGGACAGGAAATGTCCTTGGAAGGCTCGTGTGTTGAATGCTTGTTTCCAACTCAGTGTTCAGATGTGAGGCTTTAGGAAACTGATCATATCATGAGGGCTCTGACCAAAATAATGGGTTAATCCATTGATGGATTTGTCATTGGACTGTTAGGAAGTGTGAACACTAGATAACAGAGCTTGTATGGAGGTGTGTCTTTGAAGGATATATCCTCTCCCCAGTCCTTTCCCTCTCTTCTGATTTGCCTACTGCCATGAGGTCCTGGCTCTCTCCAGGCCTACTGCAGAGAGAATTGGCCATGAATGATCCCTCTGAAATTAAGTGCAAAATAAATCTTTTCATCTCTTACAATAGTTCTCATAGCTGTTGAAACAATAGAAAACTATTTTCTGTTGTATACCATTCATAAAAACAAGGACATGAAGGACAAAACTAAATCTAGAGAATATTTTTGAATTTTATAAAAAAAAGTATAGAATAGTAAGTTCACAATTATAGGGCTGATTATATAAGCATTAGACTTGATTAGCTATAGATGTGGGACAACTTTACTAATTAAATCCAAGTAACCATTATATTGGGTTAAAATGCTCATGACCTTGTAATATGTGACAGATATATTTTATATAATATATGTAAAGGTATATGTTCCTTAATATGTATTTACACATATTTTATAAAAGGTGTCACCTCCTATAAACCCATTTTATAGAATACAGTATATCCTACATATACACATACATAAGAGTTTTGAAGTAGATGGCTATAAATGAATTACTTTTAATGCATAGTACCAATTGGTTTTCAAAATGGTTGTAACGACGTTGATAGTTGTAGGTGATCCACAATTTTACAAACATTTATACTGTCAACCTGTCAACCTCTAAGTAGGAAATAGTTTCTTGTGACTTCAACTTACCTTTCCCAGTAACTCCTGAGGTTAAACATTGATAGAACATTTACACTCACTATTCATAGTTATTTGTTTTGTTAATTTTTCTGTTTTTTTGGTTATCTTTTTGTTGATCTGCTGAACTGTGTTATACATTCTGGACAGTTATATATAGTACTAGTACTTTATTGTTTTGTGTGTGTGTGTGTGTTTGTGTGTGGTGTGTGTTTGTGTGTGTGTGTGTGTGTGTGTGTGTGTGTGTGTGTGTGTGGTAATTCTTACAACCAACTTTTGTTCTAGTCAAATCACACCCATAAAAATATATAACCCCTTTATATAAGGGGTTAGGGAGTACTAAGACCTCCAACGGTCTAAGATTACTACTTTCAGCATTTTCTATGTTTATGTATAAAACATGGTGTACAAAATATGGAGACTGATCCTAGTGCAGTTTTATTTTTATCTTGACTGTTTTTTCTGCTCAAGAAACATCTTTGAAAGCACCATAGACTGAAAAAATTGTAATGAAGAAACTGTTATGAATATAGTTGCTATGACCAGGTTGGTGCTCACCAAAGCACTGTAGTTTAGAACAAGTAATTAACTTCTCCTAGGTTGAAATTTGCCATTTTTATTTTTAGCAAATGCCTGCTATGCCTTCACTCTCTTTCAGAGATTCCTTTAGGCAATAAAGTAAATTAGAAAATAAAAGATGCAACCACCCAGCTTCCATGGAGTATTTATTCTTATAAAGGAAACAAACTTCAAATAGATATGTAACTATAAGATTATATAAACTATCATAAAAGCATCATAAGACATTTACCTAATTAGGTATAAAGTAGCACGTGGGAAAATATGGTATTGATATCAGTGTTAGAAAAAATTTTGAAGAACAGTTAAGAGATTTTGCCTGGGTAGTGAGCAAGGGTAATGACTTATATGGTCCACACTTGTCTGGAGAAGGAATATTGTTTGTTGTGCTTCCAGTAAGTATAAAATATTGAGGCAGGAACATGGCTGAATGTCCAAAGAATCATAAAGTCAGAAAAGAATGATAAGAAAGGAGAATTTTGTAGTTCCTCAAATTATATATTTTCAGTTTGTTTTTAAGAAGTCATGATGAAAAATCACGGGAGACCTTTTGTTTACTTTTTGATTTGTTTTTGTATAGGATCTCACTATATAGCTCAGGGTGGTCTTGAACTCAAAATCTTATTTGCCTTCCCTTCCCAAGTGTTGGGATTACAGGCATACATCACAGGTCCTCATTGGAGAGCTTTGAATTGGAAAGTGTTGGATCTGCTTTGTACTCTAAAACATAGCATTCCACAGGCTGTATGAAGTGGATGGTAGATGGCAGCATTAAGAATATACACATTTAGAAGGCACTCACCATAGTGCAAGAAGGAGATAATGACTACTTCTACAGTGGTGGTAGGAAGACTGTCATTCACTGAGGCACTACCAGTGGGCTGCCTTCTAAATCTGATGAAAACTGTGAGAAACACAAGGCCAAGAAGGACTCCAAGGTATTTTAACTGTACCACTGGTAAATGCTGGAGTCATGTCAGAAATAGAAAACCTTAAGAAGAAACATATTAGTGGGTCATGATGACTGATAAATTCAGAGCATATTAACTTTGAAATGCTTCTCAATAAGTGAAGATTCTGGCCAGAAATTGAATGTGTGTCTTCAGATTCCAGGAACAGTAGAGTCTGGGGATGAAATTTAGGATTCTCAGTACTTGTATACACATAGCATTTAAAGCCAAGCTTCTGGGAGCATTTAGAAATGGAGAAGTCCTGATACAGCAGGAATAAAAAGGAAGGAGTGGTCATGTGTTGAAGGAAAATATCTTCTGTGGCATCCCAAAAGCAAAGGCAAAAAGGAAATAATTCCACAAAATACTGAGAGGCTGAGAAGGAAGTACAGGGAAAATGACCACTGAACCCAGCACTGCAGAAATTGCCAAGGACTGCAATACACATAAAACTTGCATAGAGTGGATTCTGGAAGTAATGTGCAGCAAAGGGTGATGACATGGAGACCATAGAACATACAACCATTGGGAGAGGCAGAGAGATCATGCCTTGTTAGAAAGTGCATTTGAAAGATGAGAATTACAGCAAGTTGCTATGATAACAGGAATGATCAGCTGGTAAAGATTTTGATGGTACAGAACAAAGGAATGGCTAGCATGTTGAACTTGAATAGAGAAGGGGTCACAGGAGGAAGGGTTGCCTTAGGGAAGGTCAGGATCCAGTCAGTGTCATTGGTAGTACAGGTAGAGTTGCATATTTTGTAGCCAGTGGGTGAGCAAAATTTCTCTTCTGAAAGCCTGTGGTCAAATGCTGCCCTCTAAAATGGGTTGTACTGTACATTTAAAGCTTGGAACCTTAAAACCTGGAAGAGAAACATCTATGTATGTCTGTTTGCTGTTTAGCATCGTTCATATCTTGGACAGATGGTGTCATGGGTAAGGGACACACTTTGCCAGATGCAAAGCTCAAGTACCTTATCACCTGTTTCCCATAGTGGGTCTGCTCCTTACCCACAGGCTCAGCACCAAGGACCCTTCTCAGTGCTGTCCCTATGGCATAGAGGTTAACACACAACCACAGTGTAGCTCCAAAGAAGTACATCATCTGAATTCCTTCTAGCTTCAGTGGGGGCATTCTGTGAATAGAGTACACATTTCTGCCCTTCCTCAAATGCACAAGCTCATCTTTTTGTACAAGGCTCAGGTGTCAGGAATATCCCTTCAGTGCATAATATTCCCCATCCTCTGTCCTGTCTGGAATGGAGAAAAGAACACTTTTTGCTTTCCCTAGCTCAAAGAAAAAAGCCATCTAAAAATCTACCTTAATGATACTCATTTTAATTTACTTTAAAAATTCTTCCTTTACCTTTGAAAACTGTGGCCTGGAAAACAGATTACTAAACCCAGGTGGGTGGTTTGGATGGTGGAGGAAGGGGCAGGGCTGCCTCTGACCTTTAGTTTTGACAGTATACAGGACATAAGGCTCCTCAGAGCTATATTGTTCAGTTAGGGCAGTTTATGTGTTTGGAATTTACATAAAACATTGGGGAGAAAGTAGGCTGCAGATGCTCTGTTCCCATTAAAGCCCTAAAGTGTCTGGAGCGCTGTCTTAATGAACCTGGGAGGTGGAAATTATGTTGTCATTGTCTTCCACACTCTAAGCAGTTGTCCATCCCTTTATTCCACATGTTTGTGTATGTGTCCTGGTTGTCCACTGCTCTCAAGAACCCCATAGTATTAAAGTGTCTTTGGCCAAGACAGCAACATCACCAGCACTACAGATGGGAACTGAGCCATGTGCTTTATATTGCTTAGATGTATCTCTAGAAATATGCTCTTTGGTAGCTTCTGCCCAATTGTACCTAGTAATAGATGCCACTAATACAAAGAAAGATGAGTTAATAAGGTCTTTGAACTAAAAGTAGTTGATAATAATGCATTCTGTTCAACAAGACTAAAGAGATAATTACCTTAAACTCTGACAGCATGAAGCAGTTATAAAATTCTAATTTGAGGGCTGAAATCCAACAATATGAGAGTAAATGGTAAGAATACTCCATGACTTTTGTTTGGTGGCTAAAACTGTTCAATCTATTATCTGAATTTTGATTTGTCCCCCTTTTTTTTGTCCCTACATGACTTCTCATGTTCACAACCCTGAGCTATTTAGCTATGTGAGTTATAGGGTAGTACAGCCTTTCTGCTTTCAACCATTAAAAAATTCTTCACCTGTAGAAATGCAAGATTTATACCACACAAATTGCAAGCTTCTTTCTGCATTTTGGTTCTTTATATTTTATAGCTCATATCCTGTGTGTTAATGTGAATTACATTGCCATTTCATTTGGCAGACACATATGTGCCAGGAAGAGGAATGAAGCTGGCACTTCTGGGAAGTTCAGGCTTTTCTAGTCCTCTATGTTGATAGAATCATATCAGTCTCATCTTCCCACTCCACCCCTGGACTGATGTTCTCACACAGCTGCCTGTGGTACCCTCCCAGGTCTGAGTTTGAAGCTAGTACAGGAAAATGTAGAGATGGTCTTTCTCTGAATATTGATTCACATTGCCTGCCCGATACCTCTACTTCTAGTTGTAGTTCCTATCAGCTTTGCCAATCAGATAAATGCCTATCTATTTGGAGTTAATCAAATGCTATTGTCCAGAGCCTGAAGAATAAAAGTGATGAAGGATTGGATCTTCTCTCAGCTGCTCATATCTTAAGATACTACATAATTATCTTTACTAAAGGATATATGTTTGCTTGTGTTTCTTGAAAGGAGGGAGTATTTAAAGTGAAGCATTTGGGGAAGTGTAATTAGAAAGCACTTTTAGAAAGACTGCAGGAATTATCTGTAACCCCTCTCTGTTATATTTAAGGCAGAAACGCATTTTTTTAACCTTCTAAAAGAAGCCAGATGGACTGAGAACAAGCCTGTGCTTGTCAGTTGTACAGTGTTCAGTATATTTCCCTTTATTTCTGTGGAGTTAGAAGACCTCAGCATGAGTAATATCACACATACCTTGGAGAATTTTGTGAATATCAATAACAGTTACAGTAATTTGGGGGCTTTTTGGTTTTCCAGTTGACCTTATTCCAGCTCTACAACTTCTTGGTCATGTTAATCAGAGTGGAGATGAGCTGTTTGCACATGGCCAGAGCTACATTATAGGAGGCAGCAAAGCCATTTTTCCTCTACGGCAACCATGGCTTTGCCACTTCATCTGTGGGTGCTGGGCCCTATGTTAGGATGCTTGACTGATGGACAGTGATGATATAGAATTAGG